>NC_059347.1:61195000-61245000 GCF_019703515.2 Myxocyprinus asiaticus
CAAAACACTTCCGTAAGACACTTGCGGTACTGTCACTCTTCTTAAAGAGACAGTACCGTTTTTTTAGCACTTGCTCTACATTGTAAATAATACCAATTTTGCATGAAAACAATAAATGTGCAATATAATATGCAATTTCAAGACATCATTTTAATTGATGGAATATGTTGATTTTTTTTTTACATTTTTAAACAGCTAAAATGTGACCAAAATGATGACAGACTAGTGATAAAATACACATTTACAAATTAATATTTTCTTAATGTACCTAGTTAGAAGTCCCCTGTATAATTAACAGCATTAGCTGAGAGAGAATTTCTTTCATTTGTAAGCAAAATAAACATTATAACTGAAATATACCCAAATGTGAATTAGAATCAAATCCGAACCAAGAGCGTGTGAATTAGGAATTTATATCAAAACCCAGCCTTGTGCAAGAATGAGTCCTTCTCTTTGATAGAGATCCTAGATGAATTGATTCAAGTTTTGTAGCTTTATGAGCTAGAATTAAAATGGATTTAATTGGGAATTGGGAAGAAAAAATATTTTTTATAAAAGCCTGTTCCCTAAAATGATCCATAAGCAGAGACCTTTGTCTACAAATATATTAATTTCAAAATAATTTAGTGTTAAAAATAGAAACTAAGATTTAAAACATGTTTTGTCCCTTTTCTCAGAAATCAGTGAGCTGCAGCACTCGTGCGCAAGGGACGAGCATCCCTGCGCCAGAGTGTGCATCAGCCGGGTGCAATTTCAGTCTTTCCCCGTTAGATTGGGTCAAATTACGCATCAAATAGAAGCGGTGCTGACCGCATCATTATTATTTGAACTTTAATAAAGGATGCATTAAAGAGGGGCCTGGGTAGCTCAGCAAGTATTGACGCTGACTACCATACCTGGAGTTGCTGAGTGACTCCAGTCAGGTCTCCTAAGCAACCAAATTGGCCCGGTTGCTAGGGAGGGTAGAGTCACATGGGGTAACCTCCTCGTGTTCGCTATAATGTGGTTCGTTCTCGGTGGGGTGCGTGGTGAGTCATGCATGGATGCCGCGGAGAATAGCGTGAAGCTGCACACGTGCTATATCTCCGCGGTAACACGCTCAACAAGCCACGTGATAAGATGCGCGGATTGACGGTCTCAGACGCGGAGGCAACTGAGATTCGTCCTCCACCACCCGGATTGAGGCGAGTCACTATGCCACCACGGAGACTTAGAGCGCATTGGGAATTGGGCATTCCAAATTGGGGAGAAAAGGATGCATTAAAGATACAATGCCAGGGTGTTTCCTTTTTAGACCCTCTGTAAGTTTTGCTTAAGCGGAATGCCAGAGACCAGCTCCACTTTATTTCATGATAACTCTGATTCTGTATTTACTGGACTGTGAGCTGTGTCTTCTCTCCTCAATCAGGCGCAAGCTGCAGTGCTGCTCTCGTGCACCATCTTTAGAGTTTTATATGATCTCATGTTATGTTAAATGAGTCAAACGACTTTTTTTGTCTACAATTTTTTTTATTGTCGACGTTGTCGATAACGTCGACTAATCGTTTCGGACGTATTTGCTTGTAAATTGTTTCTTTGTTATTTCTGTCTGGCCATACAGTTTCTTTCTCTAACCAACCTCGACTATCCCAAACCTTATCATGAAATCTCACCCAATCCCTGTCTCAACACATTGTGAGACGTCTTCATCGGTGAACCACATCACCGCTAACCTCATCATTAGATGAACACGATGTCAGTTGTCTCTCTGACGCAGTCCCGTGTTAGCTCAACTTCATTAGTCATTAATTCGCACAACCCGTAATTGAGGACAGGCCGAGGAGACCTGTCTAAATGGTGGCTAACCGCTAATCGTCACACGTCATTAATTTCCTCCACAAACAAATCATGTTGCCTTTTTTTCTCAGCGTTTCTTCCCTGTGGTCTATTGCCCCTGTTTTTTCTAAATGGTTGAAATAGTAATTTGTTCCATATCAAGACGTGTCACCACAAACAAACCATTCAGGGCCGTTTCTTGCTATAAGCGGCCACTTAGGGCCCCCGAGCCACCAGGGGGCCCCACAAAGAAGAGTGTACACGGTGTACACAGATCAGCCACAACATTAAAACTACCCGCCTAATATCGTGAAGGTCCCACTTGTGCCACCAAAACAGCTCTGACTCATCGAGGCATGGACTCCTCAAGACCTCTGAAGGTGTCCTGTGGTATCTTGCACCAAGATGTTAGCAGCAGGTCCTTTAAGTCCTGTAAGTTGAGAGGTGGATTGGACTTGTTGGTCCATGGATTGGACTTGTTGGTCCAGCACATCCCATAGATGCTCAATCGGATTGAGATCTGAGGAATTTGGAAGCCGAGTCAACACCTTGAACTCTTTGTCATGCTCCTCAAACCATTCCTGAACAATTTTTGCAGTGTGGCAGGGCACTTTATCCTGCTGAATGAGGCCATTGCCATCAGGGAATACCATTGCCATGAAGGGGTGTACATGGTCTGCAATAATCTCAAGGTAGGTGGTATGTGTTAAAGTAACATCCACATGAATGCCAGGACCCAAGGTTTCCCAGCAGAACATTGCCGAGAGCATCACACTGCCTCCGCAGGCCTGCCTTCTTCCCATAGTGCATCCTGCTGCCATTTCTTCACCAGGTAAACAACACACACGCACACGGCCGTCTACATGATCTAAAAGAAAATGTGATTCATCAGACCAGGCCTCCTTCTTCCATTGCTCCATGGTCCAGTTCTGATGCTCACGTGCCCATTGTAGGCGCTTTCAGCGGTGGACAGGGGTCATCATGGGCATTCTGACCGGTCTGCGGCTAGGCAGCCCCATACGCAGCAAGCTGTGATGCACTGCGTGTTCGAAACCCTTCTATCATGGCCATCATTAAGTTTTCCAGCAATTTGTGCTACAGTAGCTCTTCTGTGGGATCGGACCAGACGGGCTAGCCTTCGCTCTCCACACGTATCAGTGAGCCTTGGGCGCCCACAACCCTGTCGCCGGTTCACCGGTTGTCCTTCCTTGGGCCACTTTTGGTAGGTACTAACCACTGCATACCGGGAACACCCCACAAGTCCTGCCATTTTGGAGATGGTCTGACCCAGTCATCTAGCCATCACAATTTGGCCCTTGCAAAGTCACTCAGATACTTACGCTTGCCCATTTTTCCTGCTTCCAACACATGAAATTCAAGAACTGACTGTTCACTTGCTGCCTAATATATCCCACCCTAGAGATAATAGATGTTATTCACTTCACCTATCAGTGGTTTTAATGTTGTGGCTGATCAGTGTATGCTTTATATACTAAAAGCTGTAAGACTCAGGCATCCATAATGGCTCAGTTAGACAGGTATAGGGGGCCCCCTTGTGGCCCGAGAGGGAAGGGAAAATGCAATGATCCAATGACCCCATATGCTCAGAAATGGCCCTGAAACCATTCATTTGACTTAGCGATTAATTTGACATTCTAGTTATTTTCTTTATACGTTCATTATTAAACAATTATTTTACCAGGTTAGTCCCTACAGATTAAAATAATGTATTCTCTTTCAGAGAGATCTGATCAAAATAGCAGCAGAACACTTCTCAACATTCAACAAACAAATATTGAGACTAAAAATTTCACACTGGCCTACTTTTCTGCTTTAAAAAAGTCTTAGACTTTTATCTTAAAACCATTAAAGGCACCAGAGTCCATTGTGAAAGTGTTCTTTTGGTTAACCGTATTTGTCAAAGCTCATTTTGTTAGACGCACGAGTGTCTTTTCAAGTCCGTTCTCATCTGAGGATTGTGAGCTCATGAATCATAATGGTTCTTCGATTTGGACCTTTATGAAGGGAATGGATTCGTGACTGTTCTTTTGAGTAATGATGGGAGCTGAGAGAGGAGACATGGAGATATGTTGAAAGGTCTGAAAGTGCGCTGTGAAACATCTCGTCTCCATGGAAACAGTAGGAATCATTGTTTATGATGCTTTGTGGTCTGTAGCAGAGTATTGTTCAGCATTGTAATAAGAAGTAATGAGCATTAATATTAAACTCAAACTTAAAAAAAAAAAAACATTTGTAGGTTTAATATTAGCATTAAGCACCAGTGCCTTCCTAATCTTATACAGCAGTTGTCAAACTGGTGACATGTTTTCATGAACTGCTAAAGTAAACAAAGAACTACTTAATGGTTTGGATCAGTGTGATGAAAAATGACTTGAAAAAAGAAAACAACTCTCATGAGTGTTTTTTTGTCATCTGTCTGGCTGGAGCTCAACGGCTTGCTGTGTTATAAACATTAGCTCCAGGCTTTATGGGGAATAATGTCTCTCTCAGTGAACTAAAAAACAAGGATTTGGTGGATATTCCCATTTTGCTTGTTTTTGAACTCTGACTACAATGGGATCTGGAAAAGGCTGCTTCTTAAAAAATGTATGGTTACAAGAGACTGCTAGAAGAAAAGCAACTGGAGTGAATGCTGGAGGATACATGTCAATGCTTTATTCTGATTAAGTCGATTTAAGTATCATTCTCTCCCAGTCGAATCGATCAATCCAAAACAACTCGTCCTTTATTCGTTTGATTTTATTTAATCTACAAGCTTTCCTCTAACAATCACTAATCTCTGTTTATATGGTTTGACTGTGTCTTAAACCGAAGGTAACTGTCTCGTAGGGCTGGGGGTGTATGGCGATAAATATCATGGCGATGGAATAGTGTCAACCGGTAAAGATTGTTCTATACCGTCTATATCATGGTATATAAATATCTGCGTGCACTCCTCCTGGCTGCATGTGAGACTGAAAGCAAGAGACAAAGAAGGAAAAAAATTAACACAGAACACGGGACGACTCGAGTTAAACTCAGGAGAAGAAATACATTTTTTGCATTTAAAGGCGCCATTTTCTCACGGTCATGGATGAAAGCGCTCTTTCTGACTGTGCGCGCCAGGGGAGAGAGAGCGCACCTCAGGTTCTAATGAGGAAGAGCTTGTTAATAAAACGCTGCATTTTCCGTGATGTGAAATGGACCCTCTGCCAAGAGCCCCTCTGCTCTTTATTGTGTTGCTGATGTCGTCAATCTTTCCTACCTCCGCAAACATGTAAATAGCGATCACACTGAGTAAATTCCCTCATGAATTATTAAATAAATGACACTGTAATTATCCGTGCATTTATATGTAGTTGGCTATATTTAAACAACTTTACAGGTCAAATAATACACAAGTTTTAACAGAAGAATTAAGCACAGTGTAAGGGAATACAGCTTGGGCCCATAGACCAGTAAGCTTGGAATGAAGACCAGGAATCGAGGTTTCAATCAATTAGTTGTTTGCAAAATCAAATGGCGGAAGTCAGCAGTAGCAACAAAAGCTAGTTCTCACTGCAACACAAAACAGCTGTTAGAGATAATTTCCCACAGGTGTCAATCCTTACCATTCTTCCTCTCCAGGCCACGCTCTCCACAGACGTCACTTGGCCACGGCCATGGCCACATCACCACATACCCCCATCACCTGACTCAGGCCGGGGAGCCATCCGACCTGTCACTTACCCCCCCCAATTTCTGGAGGCCCATGGCCTGTGGACCACCTCGAACTTAAAAGGCTGGAGAGCTAGATACCAACGGGTGATTCACGCGTTGGCATCCTTCATGCGATGGAGCCAGTAGAGTGGGGCGTTGTCCAAACAGAGGGTGAAAGCATGGCCCAACAGATAGTACCGGAGGGTGAGGACCACTCCTCTATCGTGCTGTACTTAGTCTCTCACCGAGAGCTTACGACTAATGTACAGCACGAGACACTCCTCCCCCTCCACAATCTGGGACAATACCACTCCCAACCCCCTGTCCAATGCATCCGTCTGCAAGATAAAAGGGAGAGAGAAGTCAGGAGAGTGTAACAACAGCCCGCCACAATCTTTCACCTGCGTGAACTCCTGCTGACACGGCTCCGTCCACTGGAATGGATCTGGTGCCCCCTTTTTAGTAAGATCAGGCAGCGGGCTGGTGAAGGTCGAATAGTTAGGCACAAACCTACGATAATAGCCAGCCAGCCCTAGGAATTGTCTCACCTCCTTTTTGGTCTTAATTCTTGGGCAGGCTGCAATCACTGCGGTCTTATCAATTTGGGGCCACACCTGTCCATGACCCAATTGGAAGCCCAGATACCATACTTCCACCCTCCAATTGCACACTTCTTAGGGTAGGTCCTGTCTGTCTCAACGGCTTCAGGACAGCCCTCAGATGCTGCAGGTGCCGTTGCCAGTCATTACTGTAAATTAATGATGCCATCCACATAGGCAGTGGCGTAAGCGCTGTGTGGTCTGAGGATTCTGTCCATGAGCTGCTGAAATGTAGCCGGGGCCCCGAACAAACCGAAAGGAAGGGTGACAAATTGGTGGAAGCCAAATGGTGTGGAAAATGCTGTTTTTTTTTCATGGGAATTAAGGGGCTCTGCCAATATCCCTTTGTCAAATCCAGTGTCGAATAAAAGTGAGCCGCGCCTAACCGATCGAGCAGTTCATCAATCCGAGGCATCGGGTATGCAACAAATTTAGACACTGCATTGACTTTTCTATAATCCACACAGAACCGGACTGAGCCGTCACTCTTCAGAACCAACACCACTGGGCTGGCCCAGTCACTGTGGGATTTTTCTATTACCCCCATATATAGCATGGCCTTCAATTCCTCCCATACCACTTGTTTATTCTTGTTTGGGTAATCGGTAGGGACGTCTACGTACCACTACCCCTGGAGTTGTTTAGATATGGTGCTCTATGTGATTCATACGACCAGGAAGAGGCGAGAACACGTCGGAGAATCCTCCTTGCAACCTCCGTGATATGGGATGGTGAGAGGTGGTCTCACCATCCCATATCAGGGGTTGCGTTAACCGAAAATTTTCTGTCATTTACCGATTATTTGAAAGATTGACAGAAAAATTCAAATGCTGTCCGTCATTTTGACAGATAAAAAATAACAAAACATTTTCACCTGGTGCATCAATTTTGACTTCACTGTCTCTCTCACACACACTCCTGCTGCATGTGTGTGTGTGCCATGTTTATTGCCTTGTATTAAGATGTGTATTAACTTCACCATTAACACCTGGTAGTATGCATCTCTTTTGGCCAGTTGTGTTCGGATTTCGAGGAGAGGTCTGAATAATTGACTGCATACATCAGTCATTATGTTAGTGTGTTAATGCATTATTAATGTGTCACTTTTTAATAAAGCACAAAGTATAGTGTTAAAATGAAAGTGCGAAAAAGCAGCACATAATTTCAGCCAATTATTGGCATCTAAGTGCAAACATTAGCCTACGTTTAGAGCAGAATTGTCAGTCATTTTAGAGCTGCATTAGAGCTTCAGAGATGTGTGTGCTTCTCATCTGTGACTTTATTGTTGTAGGCTATCAGGCACACTGAAGAAGCCAAAGTCTTTCTAGCAAGTCAGTCCACTGTTGGCCATCTCATGAATGCTCTCGGGAGGCTATTTCCAGTCATGCCAGTGCAGCTCCTATCTATTTGAATGGGAGAACACCAAAATCTCAAAAATGGTTGGTCAAGATTATGATCAAAGAACATATTTCAAATCAGCAATAAAATCTGACAATACTGGAATCATAAATTGTGATTCTTTAACCTCATATTACGCTATAAAATGCAATTGTCCCGGCATACTTGTATAGCTAATGCGCATGCACATTCTAGAGTTCATTGACAGGTGATGTCTGTATCTAAAAGGTGATTGGCTCTTTTACCTGTAAGGCGGGACTTCTTTCTACATCCCTTGACCGTACCAATTTCTCCCATTCATTTTAACAGAAGTGGCCCGTCTCTACTAAATAAGCTCTGAAGAAGTTCCATGAACCTTTGCATTTTCCGATTGGACGTTTATTTCATTTAAAAGCAGCATGTACTGGTACAATTTTAAAAATCTTGTTTTAACGCAGCGGTTGATTGACAGGTAGCTACTTTCACCCAAGAATTCCTTGGTTTCACCAGACTTGCGCATGGAGAGTCAAAAATATCATTAAGCCTATCCACTGTCATGTATATGCCATTATAATGGATGCAACGCCCCTGAATGTACTTATAAGTACTTATAAAATTTAAACAAGTATGATGGATAAAAACAGACCATTACGGAAATTTTACAACTCAGTCCGTCAAAGTGACGGATAAATATTTTTTCTAGCGCAACCTCTGACCGGGGTGACTCGATCGGTGACTTTTAAGTTCACCTCCGGTCCGAGCTTCTCCATCTCTGGAACCACTGTCGCCAAAGTCACGGGGACTGTCTCTCTCCACAGTTTTAGGAGGTTGAGGTGGTAAATCTGATGTGCTCCGCCTCTATGCTTTCGTTTAACCTCATAATCGATTTCCCCAACCCGCCATGTGACCTCAAAGGGCCCTTGTCAATTGACAAGTCATTTAGAGCTTGATGAGTGGAGCAGTACAAGAACTTTATCTCCCGGTGTAAATTCCCATAGTTGAGTACACCTATTATACAGCCGGCTTTGACATTATTGAGCCTGGAGCAAATTCTCCTGTGTTAGTTGCCCCAGTGTGTGGAGTTTTGCTCTCAGGTCAAGAACATATTGAATTTCGTTTTTGCTGTTTGAAGGTCCCTCCTCCCAATTTTCCCGTAGGACGTCGAGCACAGTGTGCGGTCGACGCCCATACAATAATTCAAATGGGGAGAATCCCATGGAGGCTTGCAGGACCTCTCGTACTGCAAATAATAGGGGCTCGAGCCACTTGTCCCAATTTCGAGCGTTTTCACGCACAAACTTACAAATAATATTCTTTAGGGTCTAATTAAATCGTTCGACTAAGTCATCTGTTTGGGGGTGGTAAATGCTGGTCCGAATTGATTTAATCCCCAATAATTCATACAGTCCGCGTAGTGTACGTGACATAAACATAGTGCCCTGTTCAGTGAGGATTTCTTTCGGAATCCCCGCTCGGGAGATTATTCTGAAGAGTGCCTCCACAACACTTTGCGCTGAAATGTTCCGCAGAGGCACCACTTCCAGATATCACGTTGCGTAGTCCACCAGAACCAACACAAAGCGATGCCCAGGTGCCGTCCGTTCTAATGGCCCGACGAGGTCCATGCCAATTCTTTCGGGACCTCGATCAATGGAAGGGGGTGCAGTGGTGCTTTTGGGGTGGCTGGTGGATTCACCAGCTGACATTCACAGCATGCTGCACACCACCAGCGGATATCCCCGCGAATGCCTGGCCAATAGAAATGGGCCATCAGACAGTTTAGTGTTTTTTCCTGCCATAAGTGACCTGCCATTGGATTATAATGAGCCATCTGGAATAACATTTCCTGACGGCAATGTGGTATTAACAGTTGGGTTGTATCCTCCTTTATCTGAGCGTCCTGCGTCACTCGATAGAACCGATCCTTGATAATTGAAAAATACGGATATGCGAGTGCAATGTCTGGCTGGAGGTGTTGACAATCAATCACTTTCACTTGATCAAAGGCATGCCGAAGGGCCTCGTCTCACATCTGCTCCAGCGGGAAATCCCCTGCATGGAATCCTCTAAGGGCTGGGGAAGAATTCCCCCTTCCTGACGTGGAGCTGACATAGACGACCCTGGCACCGCCTCCCCAGCCATCAAATCACACACCACACACCGATACGTTTTGTTGCAGGACCCATCCACACATATTCCCCTCAATAATGTTGTAAATTCCAGCCAATTCGTACCCAAAAATAGTGGATGGGAGAGGCAGGGACTAACCGCAGCCTCGACACTATACTTTTCCCCGAAATTGAATGACTGTCACTAACGGGTAATCGTGAATATCCCCGTGCACACACCTTACCTTCACCCGCCGGCCTATATCCAAAGCCTCAGACTGAACCAAGCTTCGGTGAATGGAGGTTTGATTACATTCTGAATCCACCAAGGTTTGGTATGTACCCCCCTTAATACTCACAGGTATCCGGAATGCTCCTGCTCGTTCAGGGGCGGCCTGTGGCATGTTGGGGATCCAGACCAATGTCTCAACCTCCATCGTGGGGCATCGGTCCTGGAAGTGCGCAGGTTCCCCGGAGCGCCAACAGACCGGCCCAGACTTCACGCCCACACCCTCAGTAGCAGATTCACCGCTTGTTGGGGAGAGCGGAGAGGGTTAGCGAAAACCAGCGGGTTGAAAGGTCAGGACCGGGGAAACTGGTTTTGGGGTCATGATTCCTCGTTTTTCACGAAAATAGAGCCCCTTTTCATTTTCCTCTTTGCTCACATTTTCCCTTTACTTCCTGTTCTTCTTTTCCCTTTCCTGCTCACCATTTCTTTCCTGTCATTTATCTTGACAGGATCACTTATTAACTTTCTCCTCTTTTTGCTCTCTTAAATGTCCACACACACACACACACACACACACACACACACACAGAATGTGGTCAATTGTCATGATGAGACTGCTTTAGTGCTTTGATTGATGCAAAGTGTGTGTCAGTGCATATTCTGTTTTCCTTCTCATTTATTAGTGTCAATCTTTCTCTCTCTCTTGCACAATCGTTCTTGTATCATATGTGTGTGTGAGAGAGATTCACATCTGACCTGTTCAGCTGTCCAGTGACTGTTAACATTTACCACCCTCTAAACTGTTACTAGAACTGTTTACTAGATCAATTCTGACATTTTACATTCTTAATGTCTCAGTGTTCTCTTTTATTTACACAGCATTCCATTTCAAACATCAGCGTGTGTCCGCAGTAGCTTCCATGACTCACAGTGTCTGATTTTAATGCTTTATTGGTTTTTAATTACACTTTTAAAAAACCCTCCATAACCTTTCTCAATCCCCTTACATCTGTTTGACCAACAGTGTTCTTTAGCCAGGTATCAAAGTTTTTTCACTATGGGAACTGTGATACTCTAGTAAATAGTGTAATTTTAATCTTGACCAAACACTTTCAAAGGGAAGTGCACTTTGTAAACTCTAAATACCAAAATGACTTTTACTCCAAATTGACTGAAGAAATTCCTTTTCAGTCTTCAAAAGATTCAATTAAACTGATTCAGATTACTGAAAAGGAAGCTGTTTTCCCACAGACCTCAAATCTCAGTTTAATTAACCTGGTTTGACCTGTTGGCTTTGGTGAGAGAATATAAGCCAATAATCTTTCACGTTGACAGTATTTCATTATATTTCAGTCTTTCTTTGAAATGCATTTTACAAATTTAAACCCTCATTAACTCGTCTGACAGCCATAAGCAGTGTTTATTGGAACTCAACAGGTGAAAAAACACATGTGGAGTTTATTACAGCTATTGCAGCTATTAATTTGGGATTTTGGGAGAACCCTAAAATCTGGTGCTGATTGTGGTGCCTTAAGCAATATATGACTTGACATTGCTCCAGTGATGTGATTCTTTGATTTTGACACAAACGGTTCTGTCTTTAAAAACCCTCCCGCGTATTAGAGTACGACTGATGATGGATTTTGCAGATACAAATAACTAATGTGATGGAAAAGGCAGATAACTAATTAATCAACCAATAGTTTTTGAAACTGATTCAAAGAATGTTCTTTCTTACTATGACGTCCACAGATATAGAGACTACAAGAGTCCAGAATGAATAAAAATTCCAGATATATTTTACTGCACCAAAATCCCAATAATGACCAGAGCATTTGTTTGGTGAATAACACCAAATTTTGACTATAAACAAGGCCTGAAACACACCTGGGACTCTTATTTTGAAATAAGTGAGAACTCCATGACAGTGCTCTATTTTAAAGCCTAAATATTCACCAGATTATGGGTTTTGTGTATATACAGGTGCATCTCAATAAATTAGAATGTCGTGGAAAAGTTCATTTATTTCAGTAATTCAACTCAAATTGTGAAACTCGTGTATTAAATAAATTCAATGCACACATACTGAAGTAGTTTAAGTCTTTGGTTCTTTTAATTGCGATGATTTTGGCTCACATTTAACAAAAACCCACCAATTCACTATCTCAAAAAATTAGAATACATCATAAGACCAATAAAAAAAACATTTTTAGTGAATTGTTGGCCTTCTGGAAAGTATGTTCATTTACTGTATATGTACTCAATACTTGGTAGGGGCTCCTTTTGCTTTAATTACTGCCTCAATTCGGCGTGGCATGGAGGTGATCAGTTTGTGGCACTGCTGAGGTGGTATGGAAGCCCAGGTTTCTTTGACAGTGGCCTTCAGCTCATCTGCATTTTTTGGTCTCTTGTTTCTCATTTTCCTCTTGACAATACCCCATAGATTCTCTATGGGGTTCAGGTCTGGTGAGTTTGCTGGCCAGTCAAGCACACCAACACCATGGTCATGTAACCAACTTTTGGTGCTTTTGGCAGTGTGGGCAGGTGCCAAATCCTGCTGGAAAATGAAATCAGCATCTTTAAAAAGCTGGTCAGCAGAAGGAGGCATGAAGTGCTCCAAAATTTCTTGGTAAACGGGTGCAGTGACTTTGGTTTTCAAAAAACACAATGGACCAACACCAGCAGATGACATTGCACCCCAAATCATCACAGACTGTGGAAACTTAACACTGGACTTCAAGCAACTTGGGCTATGAGCTTCTCCACCCTTCCTCCAGACTCTAGGACCTTGGTTTCCAAATGAAATACAAAACTTGCTCTCATCTGAAAAGAGGACTTTGGACCACTGGGCAACAGTCCAGTTCTTCTTCTCCTTAGCCCAGGTAAGACGCCTCTGACGTTGTCTGTGGTTCAGGAGTGGCTTAACAAGAGGAATACAACAACTGTAGCCAAATTCCTTGACATGTCTGTGTGTGGTGGCTCTTGATGCCTTGACCCCAGCCTCAGTCCATTCCTTGTGAAGTTCACCCAAATTCTTGAATCGATTTTGCTTGACAATCCTCATAAGGCTGCAGTTCTCTCGGTTGGTTGTGCATCTTTTTCTTCCACACTTTTTCCTTCCACTCAACTTTCTGTTAACATGCTTGGATACAGCACTCTGTGAACAGCCAGCTTCTTTGGCAATGAAAGTTTGTGGCTTACCCTCCTTGTGAAGGGTGTCAATGATTGTCTTCTGGACAACTGTCAGATCAGCAGTCTTCCCCATGATTGTGTAGCCTAGTGAACCAAACTGAGAGACCGTTTTGAAGGCTCAGGAAACCTTTGCAGGTGTTTTGAGTTGATTAGCTGATTGGCATGTCACCATATTCTAATTTTTTGAGATAGTGAATTGGTGGGTTTTTGTTAAATGTGAGCCAAAATCATCACAATTAAAAGAACCAAAGACTTAAACTACTTCAGTCTGTGTGCATTGAATTTATTTAATACACGAGTTTCACAATCTGAGTTGAATTACTGAAATAAATGAACTTTTCCACGACATTCTAATTTATTGAGATGCACCTGTATTTGGGATGTCAATCGATCACGTGGTTTGCCGATTAATAATCGCAATTAATCGCATATAATAAATATTTGCTGAGAAAGACCCTCAAATAACAATAATTCAATATATAATGATTAAATAATTAGAATTTTATTTAAATAATTACAAATGATATATATATATATATACTGTGTGGATGTATGTATATGTGTGTGTGTGTGTGTGTGTGTGTGTGTGTGTGTGTATATATATATATATTCATTTATATTTTTTTAATAAAAAATAATAATTCACAATGCATTACTTTATTGTAGGAGGCAAGTAAAGCATTGATAAGACAACACAAAAACTGGCTTTAGAATCCAATATATTGTTTATTTCCATATTATTGAACATAAGCCTATCATTGGCCTACAATCCACAGCAATTAATTTTGCATGTATATATATATACATACAGTATATGTTTTAGATGTGGTTTAATGAGTAATAAGATGTATGAGCTGACGGGGCACATTTCTGTATAGTCACTTTCGTTTCTTTTTTTTTTGCCTGCTCTCGCTTAATTTTAGAACACTTGATTATCTAATCAAAATAACAAAATATGCATTGAAGTAAGGACAAATATATGGATGAATATTGTCAATGATGAAAGATTTACATACAGTGAATCCCCATGTGATTGGTTTTATACTGTAGAACAAAGTCGTTCTACCTGTGTAATCTTCCAGCACCTGAGGAACACAGAGGAATAAAGAAAAAAACAACAACAATCGGTATAGATTTTTGCTGATTACCGATAGTTTCAAAAAGGCACTAATCCATTAATCGGCACCGATTAATCAGTAAAACTGATATATCGGTCCACCTTTACCGCTTATATAACTTCTAATAAACCCAATGACATTTTATGGATGTATATTAGAAATGAAAGGGTGTTCCAGCCCAGTTTGACCTCTGTTTACATGGTACTCCAAGGTATTTCAAAGAATACCATGATAAATGTCCAAAAATGGTACAACATTGGTAGTCTGATCTCTTCTTCATTTTGTCTTTAAATCACTCAGGAGTATCACGCTTTGATGTGTGTGTATTAGTTGGGTTGACTCTAAATGATTGACGTGAGGATGTGTGTGTGTGTGTGTGTGTTCAGGAGTATCACGCTCAGCTGGAGGAGATGCAGGTGACCATCAGACAGCTGGAGGAGGATCTGTCCGCCGCTCGCCGCCGCAGCGATCTGTATGAGAGCGAGCTACGAGAGTCACGGCTGACCAGCGAAGAACTGAAGAGGAAAGCTGCAGAATACCAGCAGAGGATCCAGAAGGTTTGTGTGTGTGACTGGTTGAGATTATACCAGGAAATTGTGTCCTTTGAATTAAAGTGTTGTTTTTGTATGTTGTGTTTCAGGCGAAGGAGCAGGGCAAAGCTGAGGTGGAGGAAGTGCTGTCTAAACTGGAGAAGGTGAGTGACCGCAGACATCTTCACTAAACGCCAACTGTCTGTCAAACACATGCTGAACCAGTGAAGCCATGCCACATGTGTGTGTTTTGATGTGGGTGTCAATCACTGAGTACTCTCTCTGTTCAAGCAGTATCATTTGGAGTGGAAGCTCTTAATGAATTAATGAATGTTTTTAATGAAGAGTGTGATGAGAACCAAACTGAGTCAACCGTCAGTCAGTCAAACTGTTTTGAATGATACTCTACATTGCTAAAATGTTGTTGTTGTTGTTGTTGTTTTAAAGCTATTTGTGGACATTAATATGTTTTTTGGGGCCTCTAATGTTTACAGACATGTGTGCAGATTCAGTACAGAGTGTGTCAAATAGAGATGCAATGATGTGAAAATCTTCTATACTAAGACCCAATAATATTTGTTTCTATTATGGCTGATAACTGATGATGTAGATGATTTATTAGAAGTAGAAAAGAAAGATATAGCTACTTTATATGAGAAATCGAAGACATCAGAACTTTTTAATGTCCAATAGAAAAGGTGGAGAACTGTTTAAGGTGTCAATGATGTGACGCAATTTTGTTTTAAATTATTATTTATTTTGTCTAGAGCTTTTAAAATGATTAAAAAGACAAAAAAAGAAAATGCAATTTACACGACACAATTTCTAGTATACACCTCTTCTATGATGAGCATATTTTCAGTTTCTAAGTAATTTTGATATGTTTCTGGGGCTTAAAGTAAAAAATGTCATGTGGCGTAACCGTCTGGAGACAGTAAAAAGTCTCATTAAAAGCTGAATTTCTTGAAAAAAGAAATGTTTGCATTAGTAGTGCAGAATAATATTTTATTATTTATTTATAAAATAAGCAGTGAAGCAATTGTGTTTTAAAATATGATTAATATTTAAAAACACTTTTGTTCACCAAATCGTAGTCATGTGGTGTAACCAACCCTGAGAAAACTTATTGATATTTTTGACTCAAAAATTCATGCTATTTATTAAAAAAAAAAAAAAAATTTTTACCTTAAAATGTGTTTGAAAACTTTTTTGAAATTAATGATTAATGATCTCAAGGTGAATGGGAAGTATTTTAATACCTTTTACTTGATGGTTACGCCACATTACATTTTTTAAGTAATTTAATAAAAATGTTTTTGGTAGAAAATGCTATAAATGTTTTTAAAAAAATCATGAAACCAAATTGGACACAAAGAACTTGATTCAAGTGTTTTTTAAAACAAGATGTTCAATAGATTTCTTAGTTTTTACTCCTCTAACAACCTTATTTGTCAATGACCTAAATACTTTTGAAACCTGCCATATAAAAAATAAAACTCTTTCTCAAAGCTTTTCACTTAAATGTACTGTATTTCTGAGTAAACAAGAAAAAAAGTAGGTTGGGACTTGATTTGATCCATTAGGACTTGACAGGATGGTGTGACAGGTGGTTGAAAACAAGAGGGATTGATGATGTCGGCCGAAAAGAAAAGTTGTTTCAGAGGTGGAGCAAGTGATTACATTTTTGTAAAACATTACGAAGTCAAACATTTTTTCTTTGGAATAACAACATATACTGAAGCATGCACAATAAGATGTGTGTAGAAAGAAAAAGGGTGTATGCTTTCATGTTGATACTTATCTCTAGTTTCAGACACGTTGTTTGTTCTGGTGCAAAACATTTGTTTGCCTCTGTTATGGACTTAACGTACTCTGACATTTGAATTTACTCACTGTAATTACCGCGTTCGTCTACAGTGATCATTATGCTACAGTATAAGAGTGTCCGTCTGCAGCTGACGTTCTGAGATCTTCTGTGTTTCAGACCAACGGCGAACAGCAGCTGAAGATACAAGAGCTGCAGGATAAACTCTCCAAGGTACTGGATGTCCACTAATTCAGAGTCAGTGAATTGTGGTTGGGTTGGGTTAGGATTAGGGGCTAGAGTTAGGTTTTGGGGTAAGGGTTGGGTTAGGATTAGGGGCTAGAGTTAGGTTTTGGGGTAAGGGTTGGGCTAGGGTTAGGTTTTGGGGTAAGGGTTGGGTTAGGATTAGGGGCTAGAGTTAGGTTTTGGGGCAAGGGTTGGGTTAGGATTAGGATTAGGGTTTAGAGTTAGGTTTTGGGGTAAGGGTTGGGTTAGGATTAGGGGCTAGAGTTAGGTTTTGGGGTAAGGGTTGGGTTAGGATTAGGGGCTAGAGTTAGGTTTTGGGGTAAGGGTTGGGTTAGGATTAGGGGTTAGAGTTAGGTTTTGGGGTAAGGGTTGGGTTAGGATTAGGGGTTTGAGTTAGGTTTTGGGGTAAGGGTTGGGTTAGGATTAGGGGTTAGAGTTAGGTTTTGGGGTAAGGGTTGGGTTAGGATTAGGGGTTAGAGTTAGGTTTTGGGGTAAGGGTTGGGTTAGGATTAGGGGTTTGAGTTAGGTTTTGGGGTAAGGGTTGGGTTAGGATTAGGGGCTAGAGTTAGGTTTTGGGGTAAGGGTTGGGTTAGGATTAGGGTCTAGATTTAGGTTTTGGGGTAAGGGTTGGGTTAGGATTAGGGGCTAGAGTTAGGTTTTGGGGCAAGGGTTGGGTTAGGATTAGGATTAGGGTTTAGAGTTAGGTTTTGGGGTAAGGGTTGGGTTAGGATTAGGGGCTAGAGTTAGGTTTTGGGGTAAGGGTTGGGTTAGGATTAGGGGTTAGAGTTAGGTTTTGGGGTAAGGGTTGGGTTAGGATTAGGGGTTAGAGTTAGGTTTTGGGGTAAGGGTTGGGTTAGGATTAGGGGTTTGAGTTAGGTTTTGGGGTAAGGGTTGGGTTAGGATTAGGGGCTAGAGTTAGGTTTTGGGGTAAGGGTTGGGTTAGGATTAGGGTCTAGATTTAGGTTTTGGGCTAAGGGTTGGGTTAGGATTATGGGTTAGAGTTAGGTTTTGGGGTAAGGGTTGGGTTAGGGTTAGGATTAGGGTTTAGAGTTAGGTTTTGGGGTAAGGGTTGGTTTAGGGTTAGGATTAGGATTAGGGGCTAGAGTTAGGTTTTGGGGTAAGGGTTGGGTTAGGGTTAGGATTAGGATTAGGGGCTAGAGTTAGGTTTTGGGGTAAGGGTTGGGTTAGGATTAGGGGTTAGAGTTAGGTTTGGGGGTAAGGGTTGGGTTAGGATTATGGGTTAGAGTTAGGTTTTGGGGTAAGTGTTGCTTTAGGGTTAGGGTTTAGAGTTAGGTTTTGGGGTAAAGGTTGGGTTAGGATTAGGATTAGGGGTTAGAGTTAGGTTTTTGGGTAAGGGTTGTTTTAGGGATAGGATTATGGGTTAGAGTTAGGTTTTGAGGTAAGGGTTGGGTTAGGATTATGGGTTAGAGTTAGGTTTTGAGGTAAGGGTTGGGTTAGGATTATGGGTTAGAGTTAGGTTTTGGGGCAAGGGTTGCTTTAGGGTTAGGGGTTAGAGTTAGATTTTGGGGTAAGAGTTGGGTTAGGGTTAGGATTAATGTTAGAGTTAGGTTTTGGGGTTAGGTTTAGGGTTAGGATTATGGGTTAGAATTAGGTTTTGGGGTAAGAGTTGTGTTAGGATTATGGGTTAGAGTTAGGTTTTGGGGTAAGGGTTGGGTTAGGATTAGGGGTTAGAGTTAGGTTTTGGGGTAAGGGTTGGGTTAGGATTAGGGGTTAGAGTTAGGTTTTGGGGTAAGGGTTGGGTTAGGATTAGGGGTTCGAATTAGGTTTTGTGGTAAGGGTTGGGTTAGGATTATGGGTTAGAGTTAGGTTTTGGGATAAGTGTTGGGTTAGGGGTTAGAGTTAGGTTTTGGGGTAAGGGTTGGATTAGGATTATGGGTTAGAGTTAGGTTTTGGGGTAAGGGTTGTTTTAGGATTATGGGTTAGAGTTAGGTTTTGGGGTAAGGGTTGGGTTAGGGTTAGGGTTTAGAGTTAGGTTTTGAGGTAAGGGTTGGGTTAGGATTAGGGGTTCGAATTAGGTTTTGTGGTAAGGGTTGGGTTAGGATTATGGGTTAGAGTTAGGTTTTGGGTTAAGGGTTGCTTTAGGATTAGGGGTTAGAGTTAGGTTTTGGGGTAAGGGTTGGGTTGGGATTAGGGGTTCGAATTAGGTTTTGTGGTAAGGGTTGGGTTAGGATTATGGGTTAGAGTTGGTTTTGGGATAAGGGTTGGGTTAGGGTTAGGTTTAGGGGTTTGAGTTAGGTTTTGGGTTAAGGGTTGGGTTAGGGTTAGGAATAGGGGTTCGAATTAGGTTTTGGTGTAAGGGTTGGGTTAGGATTAGGTGTTCAAGTTAGGTTTTGGGTTAAGGGTTGGGTTAGGGTTAGGAATAGGGGTTCGAATTAGGTTTTGGGTTAAGGGTTGGGTTAGGGTTAGGGGTTAGAGTTAGGTTTTGGGTTAAAGGTTGGGTTAGGATTAGGGCTTAGAGTTAGGTTTTGGGGTAAGGGTTGGGTTAGGGTTTAGAGTTAGGTTTTGGGGTAAGGGTTGGGCTAGGATTAGGGGTTAGAGTTAGGTTTTGAGGTAAGGGTTGTTTTAAGATTAGGGTTTAGAGTTAGGTTTTGAGGTAAGGGTTGCTTTAGGTTTAGGGGTTAGAGTTAGGTTTTGGGTTAAAGGTTGGGTTAGGATTAGGGGTTAGAGTTAGGTTTTGGGGTAAGGGTTGGGTTAGGGTTTAGAGTTAGGTTTTGGGGTAAGGGTTGGGCTAGGATTAGGGTTTAGAGTTAGGTTTTGAGGTAAGGGTTGGGTTAGGGTTAGGGTTTAGAGTTAGGTTTTGAGGTAAGGGTTGGGTTAGGATTATGGGTTAGAGTTAGGTTTTGGGCTAAGGGTTGGGTTAGGATTAGGAGTTAGAGTTAGGTTTTGGGGTAAGGGTTGGGTTAGGATTATGGGTTAGAGTTAGGTTTTGGGCTAAGGGTTGGGTTAGGATTATGGGTTAGAGTTAGGTTTTGGGATAAGGGTTGGGTTAGGGTTAGGTTTAGGGGTTTGAGTTAGGTTTTGGGTTAAGGGTTGGGTTAGGGTTAGGAATAGGGGTTCGAATTAGGTTTTGGTGTAAGGGTTGGGTTAGGATTAGGTGTTCAAGTTAGGTTTTGGGTTAAGGGTTGGGTTAGGGTTAGGAATAGGGGTTCGAATTAGGTTTTGGGTTAAGGGTTGGGTTAGGATTAGGTTTAGGGGTTTGAGTTAGGTTTTGGGGTAAGGGTTGGGTTAGGATTAGGGGTTAGAGTTAGGTTATGGGGGTAAGGGTTGGGTTAGGGGTAAAGTTAACAGTGTAACTACAAATGTAATTAAATACACTTCAGATATATTTTACTCATAAGAATTTCTAAGGGTGCCAATAGTTGTGACCAACGTGTTTTGGAGAAAAATATTTATTTAATAATGAGATATTTCCCCTCTTTCAGTTGTTCTTTTATTTTGATATTTTTTGAATGAAGGATCAAAAGGATAAACAATGTAGATTTTTTTTCACAGCCTTCTTTGCTCATATTTACCATGGGTGCCAATATTTTTGGCCACTGCTGTATATTTCAATATTTATTAAACATTCGTTTCTTTTGTCATCGCTGTTTCCTTCATTATATATAATGTAATGTTAATATCACCACCACATTAGTCTTACTTTACACCTTTAATCGACTTAAAATAACTTTGGTTATGTTTGACCTTTGACCCTTCAGGCGGTGAAGGCGAGCACTGAGGCCACAGAGCTGCTGCAGAACATCCGTCAGGCCAAAGAGCGTCTGGAGAGAGAGCTCGAGCGTCTGCACAGTAAATCTGACCCCAGTGACACGCTGCGCAGACGCCTCCGAGAGACCGAGGTAAAGCTGACTGCTTTCGTAAACTAATGCATGAGTGATTATACTAGGACTGGGTAAAAATATCGATTTCCAGATGCATCGCAATTTTCATTTGAACAATATTGATTCTTAAAATCCCAAGATCGACCTTTTAATCAATGTTTGACCCTCTACAATGCGAGCGCATCACCAAATTTTGGGCTATGCGACTTTAAATGTCTGTGATTCGCCACTGGCTGGTAAATGTACAGATTTCACTCAGTAGTGATGGAGTTGTATAGTGATGAAAAAGTTCCTATCACTGCATGTTGAGAGTACAAGTTTGGTTTGACTCGTTCTGTGTGTCCAAAGATGAGATCCACGCAATCCAATTTGTCACTGAATAATGTATCTTTAAATATCCTTTCTGTTCTTTACAGACAGTTGCTGATCAAAAACGACAAAAATAGAAACATTTAATTCTAATCACACATAACACGGACGCGGTAAAGAAGCTATTCGACTCCATTCACTACATATATAGCGTATTACTTTTCCTGTCAAGTTACGTCTATTATATAATTGTTAATGATCTGTTCACGCCACATCACGGAATTACTGCAGTTACGAGTTTCCGACAAGTAAATACTGTTCACTTTTAATACAATACAATGTAATACTTAGAAGTTATTTTTTCCCATTGTGCCATTATTTTTGTGACATTTAAACAAATTTTCCCCCATGTACTTTTAATGCATCTGAATGTTTCACTGAAGAGTATTTTGGTTTATATTTATTTTTATTGTCAATTTTTGCGTTACTGTAATGAGAATGAGAGAACTCTCAAGGAAATATTTTTAGCATTCCAAAAATACTTATGGGCCATTAAAAATCTACATCATTTTATTAATGCAAAATGTAATTTCCTGTGACTTATTTGGGGGTTAAATATGACTTGGATATGTTCTTGACAGACTTAGTGAGATTCACCAAGTGATCCATGACCTGAACTTCAGGTCACACCAGGAGTACTGAATCTTTAAAAAATGAACTGTAGGATAAAACTGACGGTCAAATGAGTAGTTATTTAATGCGTGTGTGTGTGTGTTCAGGAGGGCAGAAAGACTTTGGAGAATCAAGTGAAGCGTCTTGAGATGGTGGAGCGGCGAGAGAATAAACTGAAGGACGACATCCAGACCAAATCCCACCAGATCCAACAGATGGCCGAGAAGATACTGGTGAGAGTGACGGAAAGATGAGCAAAGATTAAATCACTAACATACCTCTAAATAGCTGACCTGTCTGTGTGTGTGTGTGTGTATCTGTGTGCGTGTGTGTGTGCCTCTGTGTGTGTCTGTGCGTGTGTGTGTCTGTGCGTGCGTGTGTCTGTCTGTGTGTCTGTCTGTGTGTCTGTCTGTGTGTCTGTCTCTGTGTGTGTCTGTGCGTGCATGTGTCTGTGTGTGTGTGTCTGTCTGTCTCTGTGTGTGTCTGTCTTTGTGTGCCTCTGTGGGTGCCTCTGTGTGTGTGTCTGTGTGTGTGTCTGTGTGTGCCTCTGTGTGTGCCTCTGTGTGTGCCTCTGTGTGTGTGCCTCTGTGTGTGTGCATGTGTGTCTGTGCGTGCGTGTGTCTGTCTGTGTGTCTGTCTCTGTGTGTCTGTCTCTGTGTGTGTCTGTCTCTGTGTGTGTCTGTGCGTGCATGTGTTTGTGTGTGTGTGTCTGTCTGTCTGTGTGTGTGTCTGTCTTTGTGTGCCTCTGTGAGTGCCTCTGTGGGTGCCTCTGTGTGTGTGTCTGTGTGTGCCTCTGTGTGTGCCTCTGTGTGTGTGCCTCTGTGTGTGTGCATGTGTGTCTGTGCGTGTGCGTCTGTGCGTCTGCGTCTGCGTCTGCGTGTGCGTCTGTCTGTGCGTGTGTGTCTGTGCGTGTGTATGTGTGTCTGTGCGTGCGTGTCTGTGCGCGCGTGTCTGTGCGTGTCTGTGTGCGTGTGCGTGTCTGTGTGCGTGTGCGTGTCTGTGTGCATGCGTGTGTGTGTGCGTCTGTGTGCATGTGCTTCTGTGTGCGTGTGCCCGTGTGTGTGTGTGTGTGTGTGTCTGTCTGTCTGTCTGTCTGTGTGAGTGTGTGCGTGTGTCTGTGTGTGTCTGTGTGTCTGCGTATGGGTATGGGTATGTGTATGTGTGTGTGTGTGTGTGTGTGTGTGTCTGTGTGTCTGTGTCTGTCTGCGTATGGGTATGTGTGTGTGTGTGTGTTTAGGAGCTGGAGGAGAACTTGCGTGAAACTCAGGCTACAGCGCAGAGGATGGAAACCCATCTGGTCCAAAAAGAGCGACTCTATGAGGACAAGATCAAGGTAGAGATGAGCACAGAGTATAAACGCTTCAAAAAATGAGTGTAAATCACTATTAGGAATGAAAATGTAAGATGATATTTGTATTTTATTATATTTATTGTGTCCCTTTGACTTTTGAAGGGTTAAATTGGCCATTTTTGGCTTGTGACTTACCCAGATTTTTAAACTTCGCCTTTTATATGAAGTTGTAAAAAAATGTGTTAAAATCATGGGATATCTACTAAGAAATGAACATGAACTACATTGTTAATTTGCTTTGTTTTGTTGTGTTTTCATCTGTCCCCAGTACTGCTCGTCATTTATGCCACGTGTTTTATAGGGACAGTTGAGTTTTTCTCAAAAGCCTCATATTTCAGGATTCTCACTGTAATGGAAAAGCCGGAATTTTAAAATTGTGCTGTTCAGGCCTGGAAAAGTTTAGTAAATTCTTATAGAGAAAATATATTTTTCTAGTTTTGCTGTGCTGTAAAATAGTTCTAGATATTGCCTTTTTGTAGAGTAAAACTTGCTCACATGCCATAGTGATGTTCAGTTTTTGAGCGAATCGGATCTTTTCAGTGAATTGGCTGAAACGATCGATCTAAATGATTCATTAGCAAAATTTCATATCCATTAAAGGAATATTCCGGGTTCAGTACAAGTTCAGCTCAATGGTCAGCATTTGTGGCATAATGTTGATTACCACAAAAATACATTTCGACTCGTCCCTCCTTTTCTTTAAATAAAGCACAAATGTGTGTTCCAGTGAGACACTTACAATGGAAGTCAATGGAGTCAATCTGTAAACATTAAAATACTCACTGTTTCAAAAGTATAGACACATAAACAATATGTGCGTTAACATGATTTTGCTGTGAGAAAATTTACTAACTTACTAACCGCATCTGTTTAAAGTTATATTAAATTTTACAACTTTGTCGCCATGACGACGAAACGCCGAAACCCCTAAAACGACTGTAAAAACTGTGATTTAAACTTTCCAGCTCAAATAATACACAAGTTTTAACAAAATAATTAATGAAAGTGCTTTTATAAAAATTATAAGCATCACATTTCTGTCTTTAAATCCTCCAAACATTGACCCCATTGACTTCCATTGTAATTGTCTCACTGGAACACAGATTTGTGCTTTTGTTTAAAGAAAAGGAGGGACGAGTCGAAATGTATTTTTGTGGTAATCAACATTACGCCACAAATGCTATCGATTGACCTTAACTTGTATTGAACCCGGAATATTCCTTAAAATCACAAACAACTGGAAAGTTCATGGTAATTCGTTGGTCAAAATAACATGGAAAATTGTGTTTTCTAGGCCTGGAAAAGTCATGGAAATTTGTATAGTGAATATATATTTTTCTAGCTCTTGTGTCGAGTAAAAGTTGCTCACAAGACGTATTGTCTGATTTGTCAGTGAATCATTCTTTATCGAGGAGTTAGTCAAAACGGTTCATGGATCAGTAGGGCTGTCACGATTATAACATTATGCTGATGATTAATTGTCTCGTTAAGGGCTTTCACAATTAAGTGTCATATAAATTGTCACACGTGTGCTTCATACACCTTAAGAAGTCATTTTTACATATTTAACTTCAAATATAGAAATAATAAAAACAATAGGAATAAATTATGATTTCCTTTTAAGGCTTTAAAAACTCACGAGTGACATGAAGAATAATGTTTTAAATATCAAAATATTCCTAAATACTTAAAATATGTCTCTCTTTTTGGTCAACTTTAGTTTTGGTAAATTTTACAATTACACTTGTTTTGTGTACTCATTGGTAAAATACGCTGGCTACCACCCCTGGAGTTCGCTAGTACGAATCCCAGGGCGTGCTGAGTGACTCCAGCCAGGTCTCCTAAGCAACCAAATTGGCCCGGTTGCTAGGGAGGGTAGAGTCACATGGGGTAACCTCCTCGTGGTCGCTATAATGTGGTTTGTTCTCGGTGGGGTGCGTGGTGAATTGAGCGTGGTTGCCGCGGTGGATGGCGTGAAGCCTCCACACGCGCTATGTCTCCGTGGCAACACGCTCAACAAGCCACGTGATAAGATGCGCGGGTTGACTGTCTCAGACGCGGAGGCAACTGAGATTCGTCCTCTGCCACCCGGACTGAGGCGAATCACTATGTGACCACGAGGACTTAGAGCGCATTGGGAATTGGGCATTCCAAATTGGGAGAAAAAGGGAAAAGGAAAGGAGAGGAGAGGAAAGGACTCAGCACGCAAACTTGTGGAGCTCCAGTGCTGAGTGTCAGAGTGGAGGAGTAATGGGTCCCCAGCCTGACAGTCTGTGTCCGGTTTGTTAAAAAATCCTTAATCCATATGCATATGTAGTCACTGACACCCAGGTTGAGCAGTTTGGTTACCATTCTGCTGGGGATGATTGTATTAAATGCAGAACTAAAGTCCACAAACAGCATCCTCACAGATGTTCTCAGGTGCTCCAAATGAAGAGCTATGTCGATGGCATCATCTGTTGACCTGTTGTCTCTATATGCAAACTGGTGTTGATCCAGAGTGGGAGAAAGTATTGATTTAATGTGTCTTAGAACTAGCCTCTCAAAACACTTCATCACAGTGGAGGTGAGAGCCACAGGTCTGTAATCATTAATCAGCACGCCCTGGTATTCAAACTAGCGAACTCCAGGGGTGGTAGCCAGCATCTTTACCACTGAGCTACCCAGGCCCCCACACAAATACAATAATTAAGTTTGCAGACGACACCACTGTGGTGGGGCTAATATTAAATGGGGATGAGTCTGCCTAAAGGGAGGAGGTTGCTGAACTTTCAGAATGGTGCATCAATATCAGCCTGGCACTTAACACCTCCAAGACAAAGGAGCTCGTTATTAATTTCAGAAAACAGGAGGAGGAACCTGCCCCTCTGTACATCGGGGGAGAAATGGTGGAGAGGGTGACCACCTTTAAATTTCTGGGCACACACATCTCCCAGGACCTCACATGGACTGTAAACACAACATCTCTGGTGAAGAAGGCACAGCAGCGGCTGTACTTCCTGAGGACACTGAGGAAAACCAATCTGTCCCAGCAGTTGCTTGTGAACTTTTACCACTGCTCTGTCGAAAGCATACTAACTTACGGCATCCTGGTTTGGTATGATGGTTGCACTGTGGCTGAGAAAAAAAGCTCTGCAGGGAGTCATCAACTCAACACAGAAAATCACCGGCTCACAGTTGCCTTCACTTGAGGACATTTAAAAAACCAGATGTTTATGTCGGGCCAGAAACATAATAAAAGACTCTTCTCACCCCGGCAACCACCTCTTCACTCTGCTGCCATCTGGAAGGCGCTATCGGTCTCTTTAGACATGCACCTCCAGACTCCTGAACAGTTTTTATCCGAGTGCCATCAAAGCATTTAACTTTAATTAATAAGGAGACTACACATTATAAGTTACAGGGTTGTGCAAAAATACTACTGCTTTTTACTGATTGACTATTTATATTTTTTATAAATGTGTATATTTTTATGCCCGTTTGTCTTTATTTGTTGTATGTATGTTTTGATGTATGTGTGTACCACTGTGGAGAAGCACTACATTTCATTGTACATTTGTGCAATGACAATAAAGTGCAAACATTACCAAGCACAAAAATGACCAAACGTGTTATTATTTGAGATTTTTCATTTAGAAACAATCAATTTCCAAGTTGTAAGTTCTTTTACTACTAGCTCATTTTTACTGTGTTAGCAATCCCAAACGTACTGTACAGTACTGTAAGAATGACCCGTATATTTATGTACAATGCTGATCTCGTAAGCTTTATGTTTATGACTTTGATTAAGAGATATTATAATGTGTGCGTGTGTGTGTTTCTGCAGGTTTTGGAGGCTCAAATGAGATCAGATCTGGCTGATAAAGAGACTCTTGAGCAGAAACGAGCTCAACATGAGGAAGAAGCTCGTGAGAAATGCAAACTCATCAGTGAGCAGAAAGCCGTGAGTGTCAGAAAGTGTGATTTCATCTCAAATCAAGACTCAAACACTGTTTACACAGAAGCACAGCTCTGCGGGAGTATTCAGTGTGTTTGTGCAGATTTGAGAGTATTTGTGTAGTTTTATTTGTGTTTTGCTGACTAGATCATCCAACAGACTTTGAGGATTTTGAGTAATTATGGGAATCAACCTACAAGGCCCACCGACTGTTCTTATGCGGCTCGCGTGAGATTTATGAAATCGAACAGAATTTTGCCCGCTATTGAGAAATTATGTGAAGGAAATTTCTCCAAAAAGTAAGATCTTTGTCCCCATGTGCACTTGCAAACTGTAGTCTGGCTTTTTATGGCAGTTTTGGAGCAGTGGCTTCTTCCTTGCTGAGCAGCCTTTCAGGTTATGTCAATATAGGACTCATTTTGCTGTGGATATAGATACTTGTCTACCTGTTTCCTCCAGTATCTTCACAAGGTCCTTTGCTGTTGTTTTGGGATTGATTTGCACTTTTCGCACCAAACTACGTTCATCTCTAGGAGACAGAATGCATCTCCTTCCTGAGCGGTATGGTGGCTGTGTGGTCCCATGGTGTTTATACTTGCGTACTATTGTTTGTACAGATGAACGTGGTACCTTCAGGCGTTTTGAAATTGCTCCCAAGGATGAAACAGACTTGTGGAGGTCCACAGTTTTTTTTTCTGAGGTCTTGGGTGATTTCTTTTGATTTTCCCATGATGTCAAGCAAAGAGGCACTGAGTTTGAAGGTAGGCCTTAAAATACATCCACAGGTACACCTCCAATTCAGTACACCTCCTATAAGAAGCTAATTGGCTAATTGTCTAAAGGCTTGACATCATTTTCTGGAATTTTCCAAGCTGCTTAAAGGCACAGTTAACTTAGTGTATGTAAACTTCTGACCCACTGGAATTATGATATAGTCAGTTAAAAGTGAAACAATCTGTCTGTAAACAATTGTTGGAAAAATTACTTGTGTCATGCACAAAGTAGATGTCCTAAACGACTTGCCAAAACTATAGTTTGCTAATATTAAATCTGTGGAGTGGTTAAAAAATTAGTTTTAATGACTTCAACCTAAGTGTATGTAAACGTCTGACTTCAACTGTAGATAGATAGATTTATGTCTTCTCTGTTGAAATCTGAAATTATCTCATCATTTGACAACAGGCTGCTGAGGTCAGTAAATTTACATTTACGCATTTGTCAGATGCTTTTATCCATAGCGATTTACAGTGCACTTATTACAGGGACAATCCCCCCCGGAGCAACCAGGAGTTAAGTGTCTTGCTCAAGGACACAATGGTGGTGGCTGTGGGGATTGAACCAGCAACCATATGATTACCAGTTCAGTGCTTTAGCCCACTATGCCACCACCACTCAGTAAATGCAATAAAAATTGCATTTCTTATTTCACAACTATTTTCTCCTTGAAAGCATGAAAGAGTCATTAAGAGGAATCAGAACCGGACTCGTTAAATTCCTTACAATTCCCATCCCTACTGTTTTCCTTTCGATTTTGGGAGTGAAATGTGACCTGAACATGTTATCGTGGGATTCACCCTTCAAGCCTTTTAGCTCTTGATCTGGTTCACCTGTTAGACTTTATCTAACTAGATTACCCTCAACTGTCATCAGCTGAGCACAGACTGAATTGCCCGCTGTGTGAGTTCAGTCAGGTGGGTAACTGATGGATATGTCAAATTAATTGACGTAAAAAAAAATTTCTGGAATTATTACAGTTTTGATTTGAAGGACTTTGAATAGTTTCTTAGTTTCTATTTAAACTCAACAGGTACAGGTAGTACCGCCTCAAACCCACACCATTGGTTGGTTGACTAACACTAACTTCAATAAGTAAAAACACTCAAATTGGGCATTTTGGGGGGATTTTATGCTATTTAGATCTTATCTACCTTTTAATTTCACAGTAACATCATTAATTTGCATATGCAAATAAGCAAATTTATGTTAGCTTTACTACAGTAAAAACCTGGACTTCTATAAGTTGAAACATGAAGAAAATACGAGAATGTGTCATGTATTGGGGGCAGATTGCTGCCAAAAATTACATTAAATGACAAGTATAACAAGTAGATGGCTGCAGAGTTCCACTAATTTATTCCTGGTTGTAACAAGAATAATTAGTGTGCGTGCATCTGCATTGTGGATGTGTGTGAGGAGGAGGAGGGTGTGGCTGGGCCGTGATGATGCACGGCCAGCGCTGAATCAGCTGATCAGCGGGAGAGCGAGATAAAGGGGAGCCGGAGGCGCCAGTTCAAGAGAGAGAGAGTCAGAGAAGCACGTGGCCGCATTGCATGTGTGTTTGTTTATGTTGAGTTTCTTATTAAACTTTGTTTACTGTTCAGCCGGATCCCGCCGCCTCCTTGCCCGTTCTTATACTGTTGCAGTGGTGCCGAAACCCGGGAGGGAGGAGGGATGTGCTGTCGCAGAGTCCTCGCCCCTGCCATCCACCAGGGGAGCAGCCGCGGCCGTCTGCCTGGGGACGGAGGGGTCGCTGCCGGCCACCGAGAGCCAGAGGAACCGCTGCCGTCCGCCGAAGAAGGGGAGGAGCGGTTCCGTCCACTAGGGGCAGGAGGACTCGCTGCCGTCCGCTAGGGAGGAGCGAGCTGGCGTCCGCCAGAGGGCAGAGGAGCGGTTGAGGACTGGGCGGCAGCGCATCCGGGAGCCAGCGAGCAAGTTCTCTCTCTCTCTGTGTCTCTGCTCGCCCTTTCACTCTCCCCACGCCTCCCCTCGTCTCTCCCCCAGGTTCACAGGAGGTGGGGTGGGCCACCGGCTGACAGAACGGCCAAAAGGGCAGCGCCTCCCCTCCAGAGATGGGGGGGGGGGGTTGGTCAGACCGGTGGCTCCCCAGCCTGAATTGGGCGGGGGAGGAGTGTGACGAGGAGGAGGGCGTGGCCGGGCCGTGATGATGCACAGCCGACGCTGAGTCAGCTATTAGCGGGAGAGCGAGATATAGGGGAGCCGGAGGCGCCAGTTTGAGAGAAAGAGAGACGCACGCGGCCACGTTGCATGTGTCTGTGTTTATGTTGAGTTACTTATTTAACATTGTTTGCTGTTCAGATGGTTCCTGCCTCCTCCTTACCCGTCCTTATACTGTACAGTGTGTTATTGTGTCACCCATTAATTTGTGTGTGTTCTGCATTGTGACTGAATTATTGATTTTATTTGACAAATTCCACATAAATTGCTCTGTGTTATAGTCTTGCCCATTCATTTCCTATGGTTGGTCAGAACAACACAGGTGTCATCGAACTCATTAAATCCATTAAAAAGAAATGTGTGTGTTCTGATGGCAAATCTAGAAAAAGTAACCAAGCCTCTAGCCACTCAGATGAAGTATACAATTTCTATTAGGAACAAAATATATATCAGAAAATGACCGAACAGTGCAAAACGGTTAAAAGTATGTTTTGATTTGATTCGGTATGTGTTATCTATTTACTGTTTAATTGACAGTTGTGTATTATATCATAAATAAGTGTGTGCTGATGCTGTGTGGTTCATATATTGTGTGTTTCTCTCTTTAGACCATCAATGCCATGGACAATAAGATGAAGAGTTTGGAACAGCGGATCGCTGAACTCTCAGAGGCCAATAAACTGGCGGCAAACAGCAGCATTTACACACAGAAAAACATGTAAGAGCCCTTTAACGTGATCTTAAAGTCTTACAGTCCAGCTTAGACTAGCAGTAAATTCCAGACTGGTTTATACTTGTAAGAGTGGGTTTGGGTGCTGGTCTAGTGGCTGGACCACCATATTCTTTCAGTTCAAGTCTAGTGAAGCTGGTTGACCAAGGAAGTCTTGCTGGTTAAGTTGGTTAAGAAGCTCAGTGGGTAATCAACAGATATCTGTAGAAAAGCGTGATTGTTTAATTTGAAGATTTTAATTCAAATTTAATCAGTGCAGTCTCACTGAATTAATTGAACTCATATTTATTCAATCAATTGCTCACTTATTAGGCACATCATGATGAATAGATTTGGTGTTTGACTCAAATGCAGCGTTTGGATTAGATTAAGAATTTAATGGATGCTCTGTTAACTCCAATTTAAACCAAGCCATGTTTAAATGCTTGTTTTTGATAGGGATATGCACAAGTAATCTATTAATCAAGTGCTGTTTCAGCTTTAAATATTCGACTACTAAAAACACTACTCGAATATTTGATTGTCCTTTTTGCCTTTACCTGCTGTGGGCAACAATGGAATTGCTTTTCTTACCTACAGTTGTGGTCAAAAGTTACATACACTTGTAAAGAACATGTACTGTATATCATGGCAGTCTTGAGTTTCCAATGATTTCTACAACTCTTATTTTTCTGTGATGGAATGACTGGAACACATACGTCTTTGTCACCAAAAAACATTAATGTATTTTGGATCTTTTGTGAATTTATGATGGGTCTTCTGGAAATATGACCAAATCTGCTGGGTCAAAAATATACATACACCAATTGAATGATCAATTTTGTTGATGCAGAAAGTTGTTTTAATCCAATTTGCTTTGTGGCATGGCCTCTTAACTTCTTGTGAGTGATTATGCTTGACTACAGCTGGTGACTTCTCTGAGCCCATTTAAATAGCGCTGGTTTGATACACTCAATAGACTCAGCCACAAATGCTACAATGGATAAGAGCTCAGTATGGATCTGAAAAAGTGGATCACAAGTCAGGAATGTCACTTGGAGCCATTTCAAAGCAGTTACAGGTCCCAAGATCAAATGTGCAAACTATTTTTTGTAAGTATAAATTGCATGGCACAGTTGTGTCACTGCCACACTCAGGACGAATACACAAGCCATCACCTGCTGCTGAGAGAAAATTGGTCAGGATGGTCAAGAGTCAACCAAGAACAATCAAAAGGCAGGTCGGCGATGAATTAGAAGCTGCTGGAACACAGGTGTCAGTGTCCACAGTCAAGCGTGCTTTACATCGCCATGGGCTGAGAGCCTTTCGCACAAGAAGGAAGCCCTTGCTCTAGAAGCGGCACCTTAATGCTCAACTAAAGTTTGCTGCTGATCACATGGATGAGGAAAGTTCTGTGGTCAGATGAAACAGAAATTTAGCTATTTAGTCACAATGACCATAAATATGATTGGAGGGGAGAAGGTGAGGCCTTTAACCCGAAGAACACCATACCTACCATCAAGCATGGTCTGGGGCTGTTTTGCTGCCAGTGGAACTGGTGCTTTACAGAAAGTAAATGGAATAATGAAGAAGGAGGATTACCTCCAAATTCTTTTTTTTCTTTCTCCCCTTTTCTCTCCAATTTGGCATTTGCTAATGCGCCCTAAGTCCTCGTGGTGGCGTAGTGACTCCGGGTGGCAGAGGACGTATCTCAGTTGCCTCCGCGTCTGAGACCGTCAATTTGCGCATCTTATCACGTGGCTTGTTGAGCATGTTACCGCGGAGACCTAGTGCGTGTGGAGGCTTCACGCTATTCTCCGCGGCATCCACGCACGACTCACCATGTGCCCCACCGAGAGCGAGAACCACATTATAGTGACCACGAGGAGGTTACCCCATGTGACTCTACCCTCCCTAGCAACCGGGCCAATTTGGTTGCTTAGGAGACCTGACTGGAGTCACTCAGCACACCCTTGATTCGAACTCGTGACTCCAGGGGTGGTCGTCAGCGCCTTTACTTGCTGAGCTACCCAGGCCCTCTACCACCATAAGCCAGAAGGTTGGGTCTTGGACGCAGTTGGGTGTTCCAACAGGACAATGACCCCAAACACACATCAAAAGTGGTAAAGGAATGGCTAAATCAGGCTAGAATTAAGATTTTAGAATGGCCTTCCCAAAGTCCTGACTTAAACCCCATTGAGAACATGTGGACTGTGCTGAAGAAACAAGTCCGTGTCAGAAAGCCAATGAAGTTAGTTGAACTGCACCAATTCTATCAAGAGGAGTGGTCAAAGATTCAACCAGAAGCTTGCCAGAAGCTTGTGGATGGCTACCAAAAGCGCCTAACGGCGGTGAAAATAGCTAAGGGACATTTAACCAAATTTTAGCATTGCTGTATGTGTATTTTTGACCTAACATATTTGGTCACATTTTTAGAAGACCCCTAATAAATTCATAAAAGAACCAAAATGCATGAGTGCTTTATGTGACACAGACATGTGTTCCAATCATTTCATCACAGAAAAATAAGACTTGTAGAAATCACTGGAAACTCAAGACTGCCGTGATAAACAGTACATGTTCTTGACAAGTGTATGTAACTTTTGAACACAACTGTACATCATGTTGTTATAACTCAATGCGTTGATTGGCGCTTTGGATATATGATGTGGCTTTGACCACTCCTCTTGATAGAATTGGTGCAGTTCAACTAACTTCATTGGCTTTCTGACATGGACTTGTGTAGTGGTGGCGTAGTGGACTAAAGCACTGAACTGGTAAGCAGAAGGTTGCTGGTTCGATCCCCACAGCCACCACCATTGTGTCCTTGAGCAAGACACTTAACTCCAAGTTACTCCAGGGGGATTGTCCCTGTAATAAGGGCACTGTAAGTCGCTTTGGATAAAAGCATCTGCCAAATGCATAAATGTAAATGTAATGTGGTTAAAGGAATTGTTCACCCAAAAATAAAATTGTCAGTATTAAAAGTGATTGAATCACTTCAGTCTTGGAATGTATGTTTATATGTGTGTGCAAATGTTTTTTTAATCTAGATGTTGTTGTTTGGGCATAGTGCTAATGTTTTCACGAGAAAAATATGTAAAACTTAAATTCTTAATTTCAAATAACCGATTACTCATTTTTTTATGAGTTAGAGTACTCGACTACAAAATTACTCAAAATGCCCATCCCTAGTTTTAGATTGAACATAAAATAAAAGTGTACTCTGTACTTGCTTAATACATGTTCCTGGTCTTATTGAATGACTGACGATTCATCAGTTCATGTTATTACAAAGAAGAAAAAAATGTCTTTGTAATCTTTCATCAAAATGTAATAACTTGCTGCGACTTTGAAACAACTTTTCAGCATTTTTGGGAATAACGTACATGGATAAATTATTCACAATTAAACCAGGAACATGTTTTGTTAGGAAAGTAAATAGAGTCAATTTTGACTTTAATTAAACAAAGAAGTGCGACTGTTTCACCCAGTATGACCTCAGAACTCCTGATGTGATTTAAGCATGATATCTGTGGGTGTGTTTCTCAGGAAAGCTCAAGAGGAGATGATATCTGAACTCCGACAGCAGAAGTTTTATCTGGAGTCACAGGCAGGAAAACTGGAAGCTCAGAATGCCAAACTAGAGGAACATCTGGAGAAGATGAGCCAACAAGAGCAGACCCGGAAGAGCCGGCTTCTGGAGCTGGAGACTAGACTCAGAGAGGTGAGAGAGTACTGGCTGCGATCAGAAAAGTGTACTAGCGTACTACTCGCACTGTATCTGCAGTAGAACATTGTGTTGTGTTGTAGATGGGTCTGGAACATGAAGAGCAGAAGTTGGAGATCAAGCGTCAAGTGACGGAGCTCACACTCTCACTGCAGGAGAGAGAATCGCAGATCAGCAATCTGCAGGCTGCACGACACGCCCTAGAGAGTCAACTACAACAGGCCAAAACTGAACTAGAGGAGACGACAGCGGAAGCCGAGGAGGAGATCACAGCGCTCAGAGTGAGACAAACTCACATTCTGTGGAAAAGAACTGCATAGAAACTACTTCCTTTAACATTGTAGAACCTTGGGATAGAAATAAAAAGCTACAAACATGTCGAATATGAGTACTTTAACCTCGTGCAATCCCGAGTCCCCATGTGCGTACATTGTGTTTTGGCTTCGCTATACGCTACGCGTAATTGAATTTCATTGAAACCGACTGATCTCAGTTCAGGACACTCTGGGCTGTCAGTAAAGGTCATATGACAAAACAACATGGTGCCAATCGCAGCTGAGATTGTCTACATATGGTAAGACATATTGTCTACGTTTTTGCATTAAAACCTGTTTGTATCAAAAGAGTAACATCTCTAGTTTCATCTGATATGCCATTTTAAAAATTCCAGCGATTGCGAAACAGCACACTGTTAAACACGATGACCTCTTGCAAGGAAAATAAGTCTTGATTACCTTAGAAATCCTATATTTACTGTGCATTTTCACATTGAGAATCAGTGGATGCATCAGTTGAAGCCTAGTTTTCACGTCCACTCCTGCCAATGATCAGCTTTGCTCTAACCTACTGTATCTCTGGAGCATGCACGCCAACCGGGCTTCCCTCGATATCGCACTGCAGACCACAAATCTAATGCAACCCATTTGCATTCTAGTGAGAATTTTCTAGTTAAAAGCGCTATAGAAGAAGTCAAGCCTCTCAAACGGTGGACAGCACTGAAGAGGATCCGCCAAAATAAAGCGTTAAATAAACAGTATAATAAGGCTCATACTGTATACATAAGTAGGCTTATCAACTTTTAAAAAGGGGAGAGAAAATTTCCTTTATCTTTGGTTGTCTATATCAAGAACGAAAATTATGTCACTTGTTACATGCCCTTACATTAAATACAGTTTACGTTTTTGACTGTGTTGGGTCGCCACTTGATGTCCAATGTAAAATCAGGGTCCCGAAGCAAACCACTGGCATAGAAGATGACAGCATACATACAGTATATCGACACACACAGTAAAACAATTGGATTCACAGTAATGGTGTGTCTGTTGATTTCATTTAGGCCCACAGAGATGAAATTCAACGCAAGTTTGACGCTTTGAGAGACAGCTGCTCGGTAAGTCACAAAGTGTTTTGGTGGCTAAGATTGCATTAATTTATGACACACTGCATAGTACATACTTTTCATGTTTATTAAATGTATTTGAATTTTGACACAGTTTTTTGTGTGACAAAAAGTGATTGATACGCTGTTGTTTCAAAAGAATTGCAGCAAATGTGTGAAGTGCAAGCGTTGCATGATTTCGACTCCTATATTTGGATCAGGCTTCCTCAGGGACAGCCGGACAGGATAAAGGATTTAGAGAGAAATTATCGATTAAATCAGCTGCAGAAAGAAAGGATCTTGTACAGCTTGTGTCTTCTTCCTTTGGCTTTGAGTCTGAGTGATGCTATGAAAGAACCGATCATCAATTACTATGCTTATTATGTTTACATGCACTTAAGAAAACGGTTTATTCCAGGGTGTAACAAAGTTCTATGGAAAGGAGGAGGCGAGACCGGCTTGACAATATAAATAATCTTTTAATTAAACAAAAAGACACAAACATAAAGACATGCAGGGCAGCTACCCGTAACACTCTTTCTCTAGAACTGCCACCTCCGGTTGCCTTTATCCCTCTCGACAGCTTGATTAGCCAGATTAGGGGCCGGGCGTGTGTCACCACGGCCCGGCCCCGCCCTCCTACTTGCTACGCTCCTTCCTCCTTTCCTTCAGGCCGGGGAGCCCCTGGCATGATGTACACCTCCTTTACGGGGGGCTGCCGGCAGGACTTCCCTGCCTTCTCGGACCTGGGAGGGGGACAAGGGGAGGGAAAAACAACCCAAAAAAAAAGAGAGAGGGAAAGGCCAACACGGAGCGACAGCAGGAGAGAGAGAGAAAAAAAGAAACTTACTTGCCGGTTCTCTGATACGCCGTAGCCTGGTCCTTGGTCACTCCTCCACCTTCTAGTGGATGACAGCCGCTCCTCCCCAGGTGGATCGGAGGTAGTCCTCCAGCCCCTGGTGGACGGAACGCCCCGCCACATTTTCGGTGGACGGTAGGGGTCTTCCCCGTCCCTGGCAGCGGTTCTCCCACTCCAGGCAGTTGGCCAGGAGCCTCTCTCCGCTCACGGTCGGCGGTCCTCTCTTGACCCTGCCACGTTTTAGCGGCCGGCAGGGGTCTCCTCCACCCCTGGCAGCGGCCCTGACCGTTCCAGGTGGCCGGCTTAGAGCCCCTCCTCCCCTCGCAGTCGGCGGCCGTTCCTCCACTCTCAGGCGGCCAGGATGGCCGCGGCTGCTCCGTTGGGGTGGATGATAGTGGCGAGGACACTACTACGGTACATCCCTTCTCCTTCCCAGATTTCAGCACCAGTGTAACAAAGTTCAGTGGAAAGGAGGAGGCAAGAACTGGCTTGACAATATAAATAATCTTTTAATAAAACAAAAAGACACAAACATAAACACATGCAGGGCAGCTGCCTGTAACTCCCTCTCTCTAGAACTGTCACCTCAGGCGGCCTTTATCCCTCTCGATGGCTTGATTAGCCTAATTAGGGGCCAGGCGTGCATCATCACGGCCCGGCCCAGCCCCAACCCTCCTACTTGCCACACAGTGTTTTTGCAGAAAGCGGCATTCTGAAACGTCATGTAAACTAGAACGCCGGTTTCCTCGCGCCGTTTAAGTGATTCACAGAAAGCGGTTTAACACACCCAGGTTTCTCCTATAGAACATGGCTTTATGTGGTTATATAAACATATAAGCGGCGTTCTAACTGTTTTTTGAGGAGTGTGCATGTGTGTAAACAGACCGGATAAAAAATGTCATAGGATGGAGCCCGACAACATTTCAACACAGCAGAGAGAATTCAACATTTCAGGGAGTACAGTGGGGAAAATCACATACACTATAAACTATATCCATTTATACACACCAATGTAAAATATCGACTATCCCTCACGTTCACGTATATGTGCTCGTACATTGGGGGAATCCCGGAAGTTTGACGGAAGAGGGAAACCCCGCTATTGCAGTGCAATTCCGCTGCAGGTCACGATGGAAAGTGAAGGAAACAAACACAGCAACAACTCTGGAATATCTGGAAGTAAAGCGAAGAAATTTGCGAAGTCTTCCTCGGATGTCATGTTTGGTATTTACACAAGCGTCGTGGGGAAATGATGTTGCTGTGGAGAAAGCTGCTTATTTAATGAGCTGCATGTTTATGGGAGTAAAGAGTACGCCGCTTATGCGAAGCATGTAAACGGGAACACCACTTTCTTGCAATAAGCCGCTTTCTGGTGTCCATGTAAACGTAGTCACTGCCTCATTTACCCCAAACCACGGACCCCAGATCAGTCTGCATCATCACCTCGTCATGTGACTCTGTGTTCACTCTGACCTCAGACACGACTTGATACAGGGTTTACAATGCATTTCTGTTTTGAAACTCATTTCTGCAATTAATTCAGCTTGACATCAAGTCATTTGTTTTTGTAGCTTCTTTGAATATACTGTGGATATCAATCTGATTCTCTTAACGGCAGAATATTCTAGAGTCATGCTGATGGTTGACTGACACCAATGAATGCGATGATTATATGTATAATGTCTGATTAGCATAATCATAAATATTGACAGGGCAATTAGTGCCTCAGTGAAGACCGTTAACTGATGAAGATGATGTTGATGTGACAGGTGATTACAGACCTGGAGGAGCAGTTAACTCAGCTGACGCATGAGAACGCCGAACTCAACCGCCAGAACTTCTACCTGTCCAAACAGCTGGACGAGATGACGGTGGAAAACGAGGAGCGACTGCAGCTCTCTCAGGATGTGGACCGTCTGCGCAGAGAGGTCGCAGACAGAGAGATGCACCTGAACAACCAGAAACAGGTCATTTTTACACATCCAAATTTAAGTGGGCCACAGCTTGAAGCGAGTTTGTTTGGAGCGTTCACGTTTAAGTCAGAATTCTTGCGAACCGCTCTGAGATCCCTGTAATGAACCAACTCTCATGTAATGATGATCAGTGTCTGTTCCTCTGCAGAACATTGAGACTCTGAAGACCACGTGCAGTATGCTGGAGGAGCAGGTGGTGGAACTGGAGAGTCTGAACGACGAGCTGCTGGAGAAAGAGAGACAGTGGGAGAACTGGAGGTCTGCTCTGGAGGATGAGAAGAACCAGGCCGAACGCAGAACCCGAGACATGCAGAGACTCCTGGACAACGAGAAACAGAACAGGTGACGCACTCAAAACGCACTGAACAGGTAAAACACACAAATAGGGTTCCTGTTGCACAACTGGTAGAGCAACGGCAAGATCATGGGTTCGATTCCCAGGGAACACGTAAACTGATAAAATGTACACATTGAATGCACTGTAAAGGCCTCTGCTTACAGCCTACGAAATCGAAAAACGAAAAGGTGTGACATCATTTAGAACAAAATTTGGCCAAAACGAAGGTGTTTTTGAGTTCGTTTCAGTGGTTTGTAACAACTCGCCAGACCAACCTTTCAGGAAAACTTCTTACCGGCTACTAAACACCTTACTGCCATTGGTCCACGTCATCAGTAGGTGTGTCCTGGAGTTCCACCTACATTGAGGCCCATTCAGTCAGTTAAGATCAGTCAACATGAACACACTGGTGTGCACCATTGTTAGCGAGCTTGTGCAAACTTACCGATATCTGTACGATCGTTGGCGTAGAGACATTTTCAAAGAACATCCAATCCGATTTTTATTTATTTATTTTTTCTCCACAATTTCGATGCCCAATTCCTAATGCGCTGTAAGTCCTCGTGGTGGCGTAGTGACTCTGAGACAGTCAATCCACACATCTTATCACGTGGCTTGTTGGGCGCGTTACCGCGGAGACGTAGCGCGTGTGGAGGCTTCGCGCTATTCTCTGCGGAATCCACGCACAACTCACCACGCGCCCCTCCGAGAGCGAGAACCACATTATAGCGACCACGAGGAGGTTACCCTGTGTGGCTCTACCCTCCCTAGCAACCGGGCCAATTTGGTTGCTTAGGAGACCTGGCTGGAGTCACTCAGCACGCCCTGGATTCGAACTCGTGACTCCAGGGATGGTAGTCAGCGTCAATACTTGCTGAGCTACCCAGGCCCCCAGGGTCACAAATATTAAGCATTACAATGTTATAGTACCAGATATTATAATGCTACATATATAGAACTACTACAACATTTTACTTTTATAATCTAGCATACTTATGGCTTATCAGATGTTTGTGTTCCACATGGAAATGATATGGGCAATCAATAGAGAGCCAGATAGACCAAATTAAAAAGAAAAGTATCAAATGTTTACCCGCAAGTTAATTCTCCGTGGCCAATTGTAGGCTAATTGGGCTAATCGTCTTATGCGTTTTCCCACCCCCCTTTAATTGGAAATAACCAGACCTGATCATCAGGGCTCCCTGATCTTAATTATCAATTAAAGATTTAATTTGGGTATGGAAAAACAGGAATTGCAATATGGCCTAAAGTAATTATTAAACTGCAAAAGGCAATGATTTATTTAAATTAGGACTGTCAATAGATTAAAATTTTTAATCAGATTTATTGCATGGTATGCTGATTAAATAATCAAATTAATCGCAATTAATCACATATACTGTATGTACAGCATATTTGCTGAGAAAGCCCCTCAAATACCCATAATTCAATATATAATGATTTATTAATATTTAAATAATTATAACACTGGGCCCAGATGTTTAAAGTGCCTCTCTGGTTTTAGGTTACGAGCGGATCAGCGCAGTACTGAGTCTCGACAGGCAGTCGAACTGGCCGTGAGGGAACACAAAGCTGAGATTGTGGCTTTACAACAGGCTCTGAAAGAGCAGAGACTCAAAGCTGAGAGCCTGTCTGATACTGTGAGTCACACACACACACACACACACACACTCTCTCACACACACACACTCCCTCTCTCACACACACACACTCTCACACACACACACTCCCTCTCTCACACACACACACACACACACACACTCAAACACACACACACACACACTCTCACACACACACACACACACTCTCACACACACACACACTCCCTCTCTCACACACACACACTCTCACACACACACACTCCCTCTCTCACACACACACACACACACACACTCAAACACACACACACACACTCTCACACACACACACACACACTCTCACACACACACACACTCCCTCTCTCACACACACACACTCTCACACACACACACTTCCTCTCTCACACACTCTCACACACTCCCTCTCTCTCACACACACACACACACACATGGTGGTATTTGTGGTTTATATGGACATAGACATAATGATTTTTATACTGTACGAACTATAGATTCTATCCCCTAACCCTACCCCTAAACCTAACCCTCACAAAAAACTTTCTGCATTTTTATATTTTCAGTAAAACATCATTTAGTATGTTTTTTAAGTGATTTGAATTATGGGGACACTAGAAATGTCCTCATAAACCACATTTATAGCATAATACCCTTGTAATTACCAGTTTATAACCTAAAAAAAAGTCCTCGTAAACCATTTAAACCTGCACACACACACACACACGCACGCACACGCACACTCTCTCACACACACTCACTCACTCACAAACTTCACACGCACACTCTCTCCACGCACACTCTCTCTCACACACACACACACACACACACACTCGCACATGCACACTCTCACACACACTCACACACGCACACCCTCACACACACACTCTCTCACACACCCTCACACACACACACTTACACACACCCTCACACATACAGACACACACACACACATGCACACACACTCACACACACTCGCACACTCTCACACACACTCACACGCACACGCACACCCTCACACACACACACACACTCTCTCACACACCCTCACACACACACACTTTCTCTCACACACACACACTTACACACACCCTCACACATACAGACACACACACACACACACACACACACACACACACACACATGCACACACACTCACACACACACACACACTCGCACACGCACACTCTCACACACACACACACACTCTCTCTCACACACACACACACACACTTACACACACCCTCACACATACAGACACACGCACACACACTCACACACACACATAAACACACTCACACGCACACACATAAACACACTCACGCGCACACACTCACACACGCACACTCTCACACACACTCACACACCCACACTCACGCACACCCTCACACACACTCACACACACACACCCTCACACTCACGCACTCTCACACACGCACACTCTCTCACACGCACACCCACACACACACACCCACACTCACGCACACTCTCACACACACACACTCAGACACACCCTCAGACACACACACACTCTCACACTCACACACACACACATACACACACAGAGTCGACTCATTTTGTCCTGGTTTGGCCCAGCAGTCCTTCTGTGATATTAATATTCATGCCAATATGGAATTTAACAAGCCGCGATTAACTGCTGCAGCTTGATGGAGATTAATTAAACACACTAACACACCACTGAACATTTGCTGAAGATTGTGAAGAACAACACCCTTCTGTTCCACAATCGTGGTGGTGTTGTGTGATATGTGTTTGTTTATGTATTGTGTTTTATGTGTGTTGTGTTGATGTTTTCAGCTGAATGATCTAGAGAAGAAACACGCAATGTTGGAGATGAACGCACGCAGTCTTCAGCAGAAACTCGAGACGGAGAGAGAACTCAAACAGAGACTGATGGAGGAGGTGTGACACGCACATTTCAATTCTTTATTTGACTCAATGAGACAAAGGGTTCTGTTTTCGTGAGTGCGCAAAACGCAGCGCTGTGCGCAACGACCGTGCGCTACGTCTTACCCAATTTTCGTGAGAGCGCTTATTCTAAGTGCAATTTTCATAGCAGCGCAAAGCGCAAGTGGGCGTGTGCGGGAGTGTTTGCACTATCTGTGGGTGTATGTTCGCAAACTGTGGGCGCATGACTTTAAGAAAGTTTAGTTTGGTTTTCTGCCTCATTGTTCAAAATTGCACTTGTCTATATAAGCCAAATACATTTATTGTGGTTCTTCATCAGTTACGATATATTATGCATATTGTGGAATATTTGGAGAATACAAAAGCGGTACTGTACTGCGCCTTGACTCGCGATCATTATTTGTCCTTAACGTGTAACACGCCATTAAGTGTTTAATTCTGTGAGCCTGCTTGGTTTTAAAGATCAGATTTATCTGCCTGTTTAGATGACAGATTTTATTTATATTTCAATTATTGGTTCAGTAAGTGTTCCCGTGATGATACACAAATATATTATGCATAATCACAAGTTTGTGTTAGTTTGCATAAATTCAGACATGATATAATGCTTTATTCATCTTAGCTCAATAATTAACGTAACAACAGTATTATTATCGTTTTTATTATGAACCGAACCTCCCTGTACTCCATAAATATTAAGAATGATCGGAGAAGATTTTGAGTCTTCTTATAATTATGCATTCTTGTGTTCGACACAATGTATCATGCATTTATTTCTTATCCACAATTAAGCTTTTGAACCAGTGAATGAAACCTAAACATTTCTTTCTTTCTTTCTGTAAAGTGTTAATCATCCCACCATTTATATTTTGGTGTTTAGCATATTTCGGAGAATAATGATGAATACCAAATAATTTTATGACTAATTATTAAGCCTAATATTTTGACTGCTCCTATGAATGTCTGTGCACGTTCCTGGCTTTGAAGAAGTTTGTTCGTTCACAGAACATCAAGTGCTTCAAACGAGCGACAAACATGCCTGCTGTCATGTTCGCCACAGCTCTGGTCAAGCTCAGGCACTTGAAAGAATAATTGTTTTATATACATACAGGAAAAAGCCCTAAAATAATATAAAGGACCGTGTGTATGTGTGTTTCAGCAAGGGAAACTTCAGCAGCAGATGGACCTACAGAAGACTCACATCTTCAGATTGACGCAGGGACTGCAGGACGCGCTGGACCAGACCGATATGCTCAAGACTGAGAGAACCGACCTCGAGTACCAGCTCGAGAACATACAGGTACACACACACACACACACACACACACACAGTCAGCTCAGTATAGTGTGTGAAGCTGCAGCAGAGATGAGCGAGTTTTTGCTGAGCTCAGTGAGTGTCGTGTGTGAATAGGTGTATAATTATCCCCGGCCTTTCATTCTCACACACACACACACACACACACACACACTGACGGCTCCCATTCACTCAACACACACGATTAATTGGCTATTATCCTCACTGTCTGTTTAAAAACCATCACACGCCTACACACACACACACACACACACACACACACCGTACGCACAAAACTACAGAAAGAGGGTCAAACTGAAAATGTTGGATGCTTATTTCATCCCATACATGGTGAAACTAAAAACAAATGTTATTTTTGTTTCAGTTTTGCAAAAAACATTAATTAAAGAGATGAAACAGTATTTGTAACACATTTAACTTCTGCAGTGTAACATTTCTGAGTGAAACAGATCCAGCAGGATTCAGTTGGATCATGAAAAGTTTGCTGTGATATTATTGGTTGGTATTATTTTTCCCCGCCCCCATAGCCTTGATGACATCAGCGGAGAAGAAGAGTTATTACACTTAGATAAAAGACTATGAAAACACACATAGTTTTCTTTAGTATAACATGCACCGGTGAATCGTCGGTCACAATAAGACCAGAAATGTGTCTCAGGAAGACCAGCAAGTAAATAAGGGAGTTTTGAGGAATCACACCGTGACTTTTTGAAAAGATTTTGGTTATTTAAAAGTGATGATGACATTAGAACACTATAACTCATCTTGATCTTAATTTTCACAGTTTTCCCCTCTCCTTCCCTCTGTTGTTTTGTCTGCTCTCTCATCAGGCCGTGTACTCTCACGAGAAAGTGAAAATGGAGGGAACCATCTCACAACAGACCAAACTCATCGACTTCCTGCAGGCCAAGATGGACCAACCCACCAAGAAGAAGAAGGTAAGACTGGAAAAGAGAGTAAACAAAGAGCTGAATAGATTTGAAATCTTGATTTTCCTCACTAATGTTGTGTACTCATGCATAGTATATCTGTGATCATATCAGTATCTGTCAGCGTTTGCATTTAATAAAACGCTAACAGTTTTTTAAGTATACAATTTTTTTTACATATCAGGATTTTTTTCCTCCCAATTTGGAATGCCCAATTCCCAATGCTCTCTAAGTCCTCGTGGTGGTGTAGTGACTCGCCTCAACGCGGGTGGTGGAGGATGAATCTCAGTTGCCGTCTGAGACCGTCAATCCGCGCATCTTATCACGTGGCTTGTTGAGTGCGTTGCCACGGAGACATAGTGCATGTGGAGGCTTCATGTTATTCTCCGCGGCATCCACGCACAACTCACCACGAGCCCCACCGAGAGCAAACCACATTATAGCGACCACGAGGAGGTTACCCCATGTGACTCCACCCTCCCTAGCAACAGGGCCAATTTGGTTGCTTAGGAGACCTGGCTGGAGTCACTCAGCACGCCCTGGATTCGAACTCACGACTCCAGGTGTGTTAGTCATCATCAATACTCGCTGAGCAACCCAGGTCCCACATATCAGGTTTTTAAAGTTCTAAACAGTTATTCATTTTTTCTACTGTAAAGTTTGATGTTTTAATATCTGATTTCTGTTTTATTGAACTAGATAAATTTTCCGATGTAAAAACAAAGTATTTTTATCTGAGCGGTACAAGACTTGGTGAATTTTCCTCCACTTGCTATCTGAACACACACAAAAAAAATTGGACTTGATTTGTTAAGTGTGAGTGGTCGTAAAAAAAAAAAAAAAAAAAGCAGCGACAGCTTTGCTGTTCACGGTCAAAATTGACCGACCATAGGAAATGAATAGGAAAGACAAAAAAAAAAAACTGTGCATTTGTTTATTTGTTAAATACAATATATAAATCAGCCACAATGCAGAACACACACACACACATACAAATGAACTGGTGAGACTATAACACAGAGCAATTATTTTGTTATTTTGTCAAATGAAATCTAAAAATCACACCCACAATGCAGAACACCACACACAAATGCACGCACACACACACACACACACACACACACACACACATGCAAACAAAGAACAAAGTCTTCTGTTTCACACACTAATTGAATTTTCTGCAGTTTCTGTTTATCACTGTAAAAAAAAAAAAAAATCATTATTCTTATTACATAATGAATATGTTTTTACATTTTGATGTTTTAAATAAATTATTGGTAGCTAAATTATTATTTTATGTTTTCTCTTTGTAACACCAGGTCAGGTTTGACTGTAAGCATAATGTGACATTATTGCAAAACCTGACACTTCAAAGCAATTTTATTTTTTTTGCCAGAAAGCCAGAAAAACACTCCAATCAGTGCAATCGAAGCAGGCTTGTAGTTCCCGCTCTGCTTCATTGGTCCATCTCTTTACAGTCCTTACTACAGGCTTGGTTGATTTTAATTTCTGCCTGTAAGATTAGGACAGCACATCTTCTTTAACGTTGTTACATCTGTACACCAACTTTCACTGTTCCACCGCCTCTCGTTTTCCCCGTTAACTCCGCGATGTAATCTGCTCTGAACAGCTGAAAGCCCGGAAGATGTAACGCGCTGTCCGGAATGGCTTCACTCAGCCAGGTTTCTGTGAAGCAGAAGGCAGCAGAGGTTGAAAAGTCTTGTTTGTGTGGGTGAGGAGATGTAGTTCGTCCGTTTTGTTAGGACGAGAGCAGAGATTCGCAAGATGAATGCTCAGCAGCGTTATTCGAAATCCCCGCCGACGGAGTTTGACCAGCGCACCGGCTCGTCTCCCTCGCCTGCGTCTCCTGAACAACAAAGCCGCGCCTCCGACTAAAATGTCCAGCAAATGTCTGAATATTCAAAAACCGGGAAAAGTTGTCTGGTATATGCTGTCGAATGTTCAGCAGTTCGTCTCTGGTAAAACTGACTGGAAAAAGATTACTAAACACAGGACAAACAAACAAAAACAACAAAACAATAGGAGCGCTCCACACCGAGGCGGCCATCCGCGGCGCTATCATGATGAGGTTTAACACCAGATGGCAGCAGTCTGCCCCAATACATGACACATTCCCATATTTTCTTCTTATTTATATGTAAATAAGAAACATAAAATCCCCAAAGAAGTGCATAATTGTATTGTTTTCACTTCAGGGAAGAAGAAATGCCATCGTTTCTTAAAAAAAAAAAAGATAGTTAGACCTGTTCTGTGTCCGGTCAAAAATGACCGCGAGAAGCAAAGCGCCCCTGTTTGATCAGAATTGGTGGGTTAATACAATAAATAACAGTTAAACACTATACATTTATAGCATTGGCCGTCATGTCCCTTTGGAATACTCTATTTTGATTATTCATTCACATCATTCCGTGGTCAGATATTTGTGTAAGATGAAGATTTATCTTTATAACTGACTGTTGTCCCTGCGCTAGTTTCATGTTTCTCGTATCACTTGGCACTCCCAATATTTCATGTCCATGTATTTATTTATTATGGTAAGTAGCCGTGTGATTAGTGAGATAATATACGATCAGCCGGTCATTACTATACAATAAACCTCTTCAGAACGATGCATTATTTTGAGATAATGACCAGCTGACTGTACATCATCTCTTCCTTATCAGCTACTTATGTATTGACCCAATTTACAGTATTATTATTTATTGTATCAACTCAAAAACTGTCCGTCTGTCAAAGGGTATATTTGGGCGTCGTCGCGAGGAGGTGGGCGTTACAGCTAACGGTGCAACAGCGATGTCGTCTCAGCCCGTCGTGCCCATACCGTACAGCGACATGAAAGTGGCTCTGGAGAAAGAGAGAACGCGCTGTTCTGAGCTGGAGGAGGCGCTGCAGAAGATGAGGATCGAGCTGCGCACGCTACGAGAAGAAGGTGAGACACGTTAGCTTGTCCTGTGTGAATGTGTGTATATTGCTAATTGTGTACCTTTCGCCTCCCAGGTGTCCCTAATTCCCTAATTCTCATTTGGTAAAATGGGGAAAGTATTGAGACAATTAATTGAAATGATCCAGCTTACTGTAATTTTAATTTCACAAATAAAAGCAATCAGAAGAGGAGGAACTGCAATCAAAAGGGAGCTGTTGTCCTTCTGATAGGACTGTAATATCGGTCCTGATGTTGCGCCTATCGCAGGTTGCCACCGGTTCCAACCCGAAAGCGAATCCTCATGGCCCTGTTCAAGCTGGCACCTGCACCAAGTATTGGGGGAAACTTTCAGTCTTAGTATAAGGAGCATCCATCGATGTGTATCTGCTGTGTGCACAACTATTAAAGACACATTGATGCGGTGTAATATCAGGGTTTACATATATGATACATTCCTGATATTCAATAGGATATTTTTGAACAATCATCTAAAGCATCGCCATCACAACTGCATAATGTCCCGCATATTTGTCCCGCAACTTTTAATGACCAACTGAACTTGATTATCGTCTAAAATACATTTTACTGTCATAATGCAATTTACATTTTCTGAAGAAGCTCAGCAAATGTGATCCGAGGTAAAGAGGGTTAGATTTAAAATATTTAAACGTTTTAAAATGTTCAAAAGCTCATTTTCTGAAAACGAACTCAGCATTGGACAAATAGTTCTGACTTTTTTGATCTACAGAACAGGGTACGGCTAATTTAAGTTTGTGTAAAGAAATGGCAATTATATAGGCCTAACAATAAAATTGATTCTTTTGGTGATTTATTTAATTTAATACAGGGAATTTTGCTGGCATTCTTTCAAAAGTAAGCTAAACAATTATTTTATAGAATTGGGCTATATGTTAGTGTTCCAGAAAAGCACACTGAAGCTTTTCTCCTAGTATTGTGTATTTATTTTTAATTTAAAACATCTCTGTGCACAGAAATGATGTTTTTTTGTATTGTGGGCTAATTCCGTGACTGCCGTCTATTATTTTGAATGGTGTGGAAAAGCAACCTTATTAAATAAACAGATGTCTACCGCGATGGTAAATTAATCACAAAGAGTGGCCATTCATTTGTTCTCCTTGCACTTGTTGATGACCGGTGCATGATACGAGATATTTGTGTTGGCACTCCTGGAAGTGTCATGACGCAGATGTGTTTGCAGCATCGGATCTGTATGCCGTAATCAATAACAGTGCGAGTAATACTTCTCATACATAAAGTGGCTTTCAAGGATGTATTCCATGTCATCATGATTAACACAGGCTAACGAATGGGGTAAATTCTGTCATGTGACATTATATTTTTGCATTAATGCCAATTTTCTTGACATAGAGTTTCCAAACCAGTTTTTCCACAACATTTGAAGTATCGACATAGAGTTTATGCATTGGAGTTAAACGGAAAAATATTATGTCGACACTTGTGAAATTTTAGCAATAATTTGCATTTCCATCAGCTTTATCGGTAAACGTTTTGATGCGCTACACCTTTTGTCGTGAAAAATTATATGTTCAAAAAAGGAGTACAAAACCTGTCATGATTACTAAAAAAGAAGTTGATAAAAATATCTAATGCAATATCTTATGATAATACATGCAATATTAGTGATTTATAAACAATCTTAGTGAGCCGGTCATTTTTGACCGGGAACCCAAAATGTGTTAGCACAAAATAAAATCCAATCTCAAAAGAACGATTTATGTAGATTTAACACTCAGATAGTAACTTGTTTACTGAATATAAAAATTTAAAAAAGAAATAAGTGCTTTAAATTTAGAAATTAAAATTTAAAGCTTTACATTTCTGCTTAAAATGTTTTGTCTTCTGTGAAATTTTTTTATTCCGCTGACACCCTAGAAAAGTCGGTCCAGAATCAATTTTAACGTTTTTATTAAAATCGGATCTTACACATCTTATATGCCGGTAGAATTTGAGTTTTTACCTGTTTTTATATTTTAACCTAGATTGTGCCATGAAAATAATCAAAACCCTTGTTACACTTGCCCCATAGACTTGCATTGTTTGTGTATTAGTAGTGTACAAAACATTTTTTCTTTGGTAATCGATATTCCACAAGTGTTTTAAACAGAGCGCAGTAGACGTTGTTTGACAGTTGGGTCTTGTTTAGGATCATCTCTTACTCTCTCTCTCTCTCAGCAGTGCATTTTAAAGCGCAGGAGCACGTGGCACCACCCACACCGGCGTCGGCACGTCAGCAGATCCTCATGTCTGCGATCGTGAAATCTCCAGAGCGACAGCCGAACCCCAGCAGTCTGCTGAACCCGTCCAGCTCGGCCCGACGCAAAGAGAACTCGACGCCGGAGGGTCAGTATGGTACCACTCACATACACACACACACACACACACTAATATATTGGGGCACCACTACATTTAATAGGTTCATTTTAGGTCAGTAGTTTCTA
>NC_059347.1:61252500-61377500 GCF_019703515.2 Myxocyprinus asiaticus
GATTTATTATTAATTAGTAACACACTTTGCAAAAACTCAATCCATAAAAAATTATAGCTACGATATGAAGGGTTGGCACTCCTTAGAACATGTAATATTTAATTTTTATTCTTTCTCTTACTCACATTGAGGAAAAAAACATTGTTACAGACGTGACAGTTGTGAAAGTGGCACCTATACATCTTAGACATCGGTATGTTATTTAATAATGCTGCATCACTGATTGAATTAAGATCGAAATTGCAATATGGCCTTGCATGATTACTAAACTTTAAAAGGCTGTGTGAGCAAGCGGCGCCCTCTAGCGGTCTAGACGGCATTATTCATTTTACCACTATAATGCAGTATTTAAAAGGAGGTTTTGTTCCTTTGGTTATAACTTTGTGTTTTTCCATGATGTGGTTGACATTTCCGAGGAATTGCCCAACATATGCATAGTATAAATTTGTAATGTTCTATCACATACAGTGCATACACGTAAATGTGAGTACTGTTGTTTTGCACTGCTAAAACAGATGTGCCAAAATGTTTAAGAAGCACAAAATAACCTTTTTTTCCTCATCAATCATCATGTTGTCATATTTAGTTATTTTGGTATCTTTTTAATCCTTATATCTTCTATTCTATTGTTAGAAATGTGAAAAAGATTTGTTACTCTTTGTACATTTTTAAAGCATAATTCCAAAGTAAAACAGTGATCTGATGACAAAATAAGGTAAGTGGCTAAATATCGGTACTGGCCTGTACGTTTTTGTTAATATCGGTATCGGGCAAAAATGTTCATATCGGTGCATCCCTACGAAACGAGCACTACAAAAGTGTAATAAAAGTTGTCAATTCGATTTGTATGCTATTTTCCAAGGCTTCTGAAGTCAGATGATAGCTTTGTGTTAATAACAGGTCGAAAATTGAGTAATTTTTCTCATTTGCAAATGCACACAAACCTGCAATGTCACAGTCAGACACGGAGATAACGTTTGACGTGATCTTTGAATTTTCGTTTTTATGTGAACTATCCCTTTATATCCAACAGAGCGAAAAAGTCTTGGTTTACAATGTATAAAATGTGTCATAAAATACATTTGGACTTAATTTAGTTGAAGTTGCTGTTTGATGTGTGTTGTGTTTTTGTCCCGTAGGAATAGAAAGAGGGGACAGCAAGGTTGGGAGAGGAAGTATGTTGTACTGGACGGAACCAAAGTATCAATCTATGAGTCTGAACCGACGGAAGGTAAATGTTATTCTGTGGTCGCTCATTATTTATTTTTCTCCCCTTTTTCTCCCCAGTGTGGAATGCCCAATTCCCAATTCGCTCTAAGTCCTCGTGGTGGCGTAGTGATTCGCCTCAGTCCGGGTGGCGGAGGATGAATCTCAGTTGCCTCCGCGTCTGAGACCGTCAATCCGCGCATCTTATCACGTGGCTTGTTGAGCGCGTTACCGCGGAGACGTAGCACGTGTGGAGGCTTCACGCTATTCTCCGCGGCATCCACGCACAACTCACCACGCACCCCACTGAGAGCAAGAACCACATTATAGCGACCACGAGGAGGTTACCCCATGTGACTCTACCCTCCCTAGCAACCGGCCAATTTGGTTGCTTAGGAGACCTGACTGGAGTCACTCAGCACACCCTATATTCAAACTCGCGACACCAGGGGTGATAGTCAGCGTCAATACTCACGAGGAGCACCACTTCTCGCATTTGCCCGCCCCAAAGTGAAATTCCCTAACCCTAAATTGCAAATAAATGGAAAATATGAAATAGTTTGAGTTGTGAACTATCGTTGTTTGTATTTCAGACTCTGTGAAGCCTCAGGAGGAGTTCGAGTTGTGTTTGCCTGACGGTGAGGTGACCGTACATGGAGCTGTCGGAGCGTCTGAACTCATCAACACAGCGAAATCAGGTACGGAAATATGAAATCTGTTTGTTTATATGTTTATTAGATCTGGCAGTGTGAGACCCAAACAAGTCAAGATGAGAAAGAACTTGTTATTTAGGGGTGTATGTAAAGTTGAGTTCAGCTGTTTATGGTTGCCAGTTGTGAATGAAGGGATGAATCTCATGAAGACATGTCCAGGTTAGGGCTGTTGCGGTCATTAAATAGGAACAGTTCACCCCAAAATTAAAATTCTCTCATTATTTACTCACCCTCATGCCATCCCAGATGAGTATGACTTTCTTTCTTCTGCAGAACACAAATGAAGATTTTTAGAAGAATATTTCAGCTCTGTAGGTCCATACAATGCAAGTGAATGTTGACCAGAACTTTGAAGCCCCAAAAAGCACATAAAGACCGCATAAAAGTAATCCATACGACTCCAGTGGTTTAATGCATAGATGTGGGTGAGAAACAGATCAATATTAAAAATTTTTTTTAATAATAAATTCTCCTCCCTGCCCAGTAGTTTTTGGCGATATCACCAAAAACAAAAGAAGAATGTGAAAGTGAAAGTGGAGATTTATAGTAAAAAAAGGACTTTTCTGGATATTGATCTGTTTCTCACCCACACCTATCATATCACTTCAGAAGACATGGATTAAACCACTGGAGTCGTATGGATAACTTTTATGCGGCCTTTATGTGCTTTTCCGAGCTTCAAAGTGCTGGTCACCATTCACTTGCATTGTATGGACCTACAGAGCTGAAATATTCTTCTAAAAATCTTCATTTGTGTTCTGCAGAAGAAAGAAAGTCATACACATCTGGGATGGCATGAGGGTGAGTAAATGATGAGAGAATGTTCATTTTTGGGTAAACTGTCCCTTTAAGGGCCAATCATCGCCGGTGAACGGTGCTATATGGTGGTTGGAGGGGGCTGGGGAGGGGTAGTAAAAAACAAAATAACATAAATCCAAAACTTTTTGCATTGGTTTAACATTTCTGTCTGTTATTGCACCACACAGCGAACATTTAACACGTCAGTATAATGTACACATCAATGCTAAAAACATCCAGATTTTCAGATTCTGTTTATATTGCTAAACTCAAATATTCAACACGACTAACTTGTGTGCATCTCACGTTGTGAATACGCCATTGCCACAATGCGTTATGTAGTGAAAAATCAAGAAGTCTCTAAAAAAAACAAACAGAAAATTAAAAGTCCCTAGGACGAAGAACACGGTTACTAAGTAGCTATTGCTTTACAATACTTATTTAATGCCGTTATTTCAGGAATTTAAATAATAATATATGTTTACATAAAGAAAATCAAGCCTGTTTTTATTTTAGATTTGTTTTTTTGCAATGTGACATTATTTTCATGACAACTAAGCACATAAAAATTACTGTTAAACAATTAATATTATTTTTTTTAATTAAAAACAGCATAAATTAAAGACAGTATAACTAATAATATCATGATAAGTAAATTATTTATAATGAAAACTGTACAGTAATGTATATGACTATTTTTATACATTATTAATAAATATAATATATTATTTATTTTAAATATATTTATGAGAATTTGTGTGGGAAGTTGTCTTAATATATAAATCATAATAAACGTGAAAAATAACAATAAAATTGCTATGTAAAACATTATACAGACCCATCAGTTTAAACCGTTCTGATATAATAATATAAAATATCAATATTTTTATGTATTATTATTTGTTATTAATTATTTTAACTACATTAATAAGAATTTGGGTGGGAAGTTGTTTAAAATAATACACTGTAAAACATAAAATATGAAAAATAACAATATATAAATGTATAAAATAAAACAGAACCGTCAAGTTAACCTGTTCTGATATAATATAATATTGTTTTTCATAAATTATTATTTATTATATGTGATATTATATAATTATTTTTATTCGCTATTATTTATTATATGAGATTCTATATCTATTTTTTTAATGACATTAAAGTGAATTTGGGTGGGAAATTATCTTAAATAATACATTGTAAAACAATAAAAATGAAAGATAACAAGAAAAGCCCTATCAAACACTATACAGACAAGGTTGTGCTCGGTGCAAAAATACCACCGAAAGGGATTAAATAGTGCAATATGAAAAATACAAATGCTGTGATAGCTGATCCTGTAAGCCCCAAATAGCTAAAAACCTTATATCTGCTTTTACCTTAGGGAGATCCCTAAAAATAAGCCATGGTTTACTTGTCTGTGAGCTTGCTTGTGTGAATAATGCAATGTTATATCTTAGATGTCCAGAACAAATATGCAGTCCCGCAGAAAAAGCATGCAAAACAAATCATCAGAATAATGTTATTGGCCTTCGATGATAAAATTGTGTACATCACCACAAAGGGGAGGATCTCAGTTTTGTAATGACACCTAGATTGAGCTTCTAGTCCACTCAGAGGCCGAGATATTCAATGAAACAATGGGGGTGGTGCATGAACTGAAAAATAGACTGAATGTCTATGGACGAGCACATCTGTGAGGGCTAAAATGTGTTAGAGCGCCACCTACATTTCAGTTCGGAAGGTGATAGAGGAAAAATAGGTTTCTCTTTTTTTGTTTTTGATTTTTCCCCTTTTTCACCTAATTTGGAATGCACAATTCCCAATGCGCTCTAAGTCCTCGTGGTGGCGTAGTGATTCGCCTCAATCCGGGTGGCGGAGGACAAATCTCAGTTGCCTCCGCGTCTGAGACCATCAACCCGCGCATCTTATCACATGGCTTGTTGAGCGCGTTGCCACGGAGACATAGCGCGTGTGGAGGCTTCACGCTATTCTCCTCAGCATCCACGCACAACTCACCACACGCCCCACCGAGAGCGAGAACCACATTATAGTGACCACGAGGAGGTTACCCCATGTGACTCTACCCTCCCTAGCAACCAGGCCAATTTGGTTGCTTAGGAGACCTGGCTGGAGTCACTCAGCACGCCCTGGGATTCGAACTAGTGAACTAGCCAACCCCAGGGGTGGTAGCCAGCGTCTTTTACCACTGAACTACACAGGCACCCTGAAAAATAGGTTTTACCATCTAGTGAAATAAAAGGTAACACTTTATTTTAAGGATCAGAAATTAGACAGTAATTAATGACTAATAATTGGACTTGTAAGGGACTAGTTACGGAAAATATGCTTTATTGTTATATAAGTTAGAAATATATAATTTTTCGTTTTTATATGTATTATTTTTATACATGATCAAATAGATTAATTATTTATTATTAGATTTTTCTTATTTATTTATTTAGTTACATTAATGAGAATTTGTGTGGGAAATTGTCCTGAACACAATGCGTTAAATGGAAGAAATTTGTCAATGGAAAGTCGCTGTTTTCTAACCTTCTGTTTGTGTGATGTGCAGATATCCCGTATGTGTTGAAGCTGGAGTCTCATCCTCACACCACCTGTTGGCCGGGTCAGTCTCTGTACTTCATGGCGCCCAGTTTCCCTGATAAGCAGCGCTGGGTGGCTGTTCTGGAGTCAGTGGTGGCGGGCAGCAGAGGATCACGAGAAAAAACTGAAGCAGATGCTGTGAGTGAATATTTGCATCTACTGTGTATGTGCTCAGATACACTGAGAGTGTGATACTCTAACAGTAGAAGTGTGTATTGTGTTGTGTACGCTATAGGCAGGTGCTAAAAGACAGAAGACTCTCTCACCACTGGTTCAGGTAATCACATCACAGGTGTGCTCATGTGCTTCATCCTGTCTGCTGCTCGGATCGTCCAATGGTCATTGAGAGAGAAATAAAGCCATCACACACACACACACACAGAGCCCATACTTGCCTGTACTACTGTTACCCAGCATGCACCTCTCTCCTCTGTCTGGTGTGTGTGTGTGTGTTGCTTGCATTGTCAGGTCGTGAGGTCATATTTCCATCTCTGTGTTCCAAGACACACAGAATGAATGTCATCACTCCACATCTCTCAACAGCACAGATACACGAGTGTTTCCTCGACTCATTAAAGGAAAACACCATCATGAGCATTGCACGCTCTCTTTGTAGTAGATGACCGTGTGCAGAGCGCTAATTCACTTTGTAGCACCAGTGTGATATAATCGCTTTCTAACCACATCTGTGGAAAGTTATAGCCATTGTACAACTTAGTTTCCATTGCATCAATGTGAAGTGCAGAGACAGAATCAGAATTGTGCAGGAAACACTGTCAGACTGTCAAAACAAACGCTCTTGCTCTCTGCTGCCCCCTTCAGTACAGTCCGGTCCACTGTAAGTGTTTATGTCTGTGTGCTCTCATTGTAAAAGCCGTCTCTGCTTGACTGCTGCATTTAAAGCGTCCTAAGATTGACGTGTGAGTGCGTTTGATTTTAATTCTTTCCCTCTCTATCTTTTATTCTCTCTGTACAGAAACTGTTGGGTAACTCTCTGCTGAAGTTGGAGGGAGATGACCGGCTGGATATTAATTGTACTTTACCCCTCACTGACCAGGTACAGCACAGTAATACTATAGCGGGGCGTTCACAAAAGATGCGTTCCAGGTGGAATGCTAGCATACGGTTTACTGAATACTGCACAGTATACACAGAATACTACCTACTATTTAAAAATGTAATATATGTTACAGTGCTGTGGAAAAGTATTTGCCCCCATCCTGTTTATATGTATATCTCATAGTAAATTGATTAAAAATTTCCAACAAAATCTAACATAATACAAAGGCAATCTGAGTAAACACAAAATAAAGTTTTTAAATGATAATGTTATTTATTGAAGCAAAAAAGTTATCCAGTACCAACTGGACCTGTGTGAAAAAGTATTTGCCCCCTTAGTTGCTAAATCCCCAAATCTATGAAACTGCATTCATAATGGGGTTCAGCTGGACTAGACACACCCAGACCTGATTACTGCCAGCCCTGTTCAATCAAATCAACACCTTAATAGAACTTTTTCAGCAGCATGCAGTTGGCTAAAAGGTCTCACCCAGTAGCACACTATGACAAGGTCGAAAGAAACCCCAGAATTGATGAGGAAAAAGGTGTTTGAAATACATCAGTCTGGGAAGAGTTACAAAGCTATTTCAAAGGCTCTGGGACTCCAAAGAACCACAGTGAGAGCCATTATCTCCAAATGGAGAACACTTGGCACAGTAGTGAACCTTCCCAGAAGTGGCCAACCTTCCAATATTCCTCCAAGAGCACAGCGACGACTCATCCAGGAAGTCACAAAAAAGCCAAGCACAACATCCAAGGAACTGCAGACCACTCTCGCCTCACTAAAGATCACTGTTCATGACTCCACTATCAGAAAGACACTGGCCAAAAATGCCATCCAAGGAAGAATGGCGGGGCGGAAACCACTGCTAACCCAGAAGAACATTAAGGCTCATCTGAATTTTGCCAAAACACACCTTGATGATCCTCAAACCTTTTGGGAGAATGTTCTGTGGACTGATGAGTCGAAAGTGGAACTGTTTGGAAGACAGGGGTCCCGTTACATCTGGCGTAAATCAAACACACTCATACCTACAGTCTAGCATGATGGTGGTAGTGTGATGGTGTGGGGATGCTTTGAGGGAATCATGAATTCTGCTCTCTACCAGAAAATCCAAAAGGAGAACATCCGGTCATCGGTCCATGAGTTGAAGCTCAAGCACAACTGGATTATGCATCAAGACAATGATCCAAAGCATAGGAGTAAGTCCACCTCTGAATGCCTCAAAAGAAGCTAAATGAAAGTTTTGGAGTGGCCTAGTCAAAGTCCTGACTTGAACCCGATTGAGATGCTGTGGCAGGACCTTAAATGGGCAGTTCATGCTCGAAAACCCTCCAATGTGACTGAACTACAGCAGTTCTGAAAGAAGAGTGGGCTGAAATTCCCCCACAGTGTTGTGAAAGACTGATCTCCAGTTATCGGAAGTGTTTGTCGCAGTTGTTGCTGTTAAAGTTGGCACAACCAGCTATTAAGTTTAAGGGGGCAGTTAGTTTTTCACAGGGGTGATATAGGTGTTGGATAACTTTTTTGCTTCAATAAAAAATAGATGTATTTGAAAACTGTATTTTGTTTACTCCGGTTTTGTTTTATGTTGTATCTTGTTTAAACAATTTAGTATGAAAAATCAGGATGGGGGCACATACTTTTCCACAGTACTGTATGTGAAACAGTAGGCATTATGCAAAGCTAAACTCTTCAATCAGCAGTTTGATACATTGTTGCCACACGGCCTCATTACATCGGATGTTGTTGACACTGATGTCCTGAGAACATCTAACGGCCAAAGACGTCTAACTGACGCATTTTCACACTACAATGCTGACTGTGTAAATACCCCCCTAATTCATTTTGTCTTGATCATATGACTTGAGAATTTCACTCTGGCCGTGTGTGTGTGTTTCAGATTGTGCTGGTGGGCTCAGAGGAGGGTCTCTACGCTCTGAATGTCATTAAAAACTCTCTGACTCACATCCCGGGACTGGACTCTGTGTTCCAGATACAGATACTCAAAGACCTCGACAAACTGCTCATGATCACCGGTCAGTTACTCTCCATCTGTATGTCTTGCATTCATTTTGGGTGAGCCAGTCGCAAGTGGTCAGGTGTGACGCAGGTGGGAAGCTCAATCAAATAAAAATGTAATTATAAAGAAAATTAGGGGTAGCGTATGAGGTGGAAGTAATTACTGCGTTTGCAACTACCTCCAAATATGGTTGGAGGATCACAAAAAAGAGTATTCGTATTAACGTGTGTGTGTGTGTGTGTGTGTTGTGTGTCAGGTGAGGAGCGAGCGCTGTGTCTGGTGGAAATCAAGCGTGTTAAACATTCTCTGGCTCAGTCTCATCTTCCAGCTCCGCCTGATCTCAGTCCATACATCTTTGAAGCAGTGAAGGGCTGTCATCTGTTCGCTTCTGGAAAGGTATTCACACAGACCATACTGTTTATCCCATCAGCCCTTATGTGCTCAGACACGTCAACAGTATATGTTCACTCAATATAAAAGTTGTTTTTTCTAGACGAATGCATTTAAAATGATATTATAGTTGTAGTTGTTTCTAATGGTATAACCCACGTTCTAACCAGGTGCCATGTGGCAAGATTTGAGTGTCTGAAATGAACTTTTACAGTAAGGGGTTATATTTGCCTCCTGGATTTGATTTCCGGGGCATTTTGTACCTTTATTAGGGCGTTGTTTTTCTAAACATTTAAAACATAAATTGTCTAATCTGTGTATGTGAAATATGTCAATTTAATCAATTCATTAATACAAATTCTTAAGATAGATTTTTATTTTTTTACTTTTACCCTAAGAATTAAATCAGCTCATATTTTATGCCATACTATGCAGAACTAGGACTGTAATAGAGGTCGACCTATAGTGGGTTTTCCCCGAAAACGATAACGAAGGTGGTGAAAAAGGCAGATAACCGATTAATCGGCCGATAGTTTATTTTAAAAATCAATTTATAGAATAATAAATAATTTTGTAGTCTTTCCCCACTATGATGGGCACAGACATTGAGGTTACAAGATTCTTAAATTGGGCCTGGGTATCTCAGCGAGTATTGACGCTGACTATCACACCTGGAGTCGCGAGTTCGAATCCAGGGTGTGCTGAGTGACTCCAGCCAGGTCTCCTAAGCAACCAAATTGGCCCGGTTGCTAGGGAGGGTAGAGTCACATGGGGTAACCTCCTCGTGGTCGCTATAATGTGGTTCGCTCTCGGTTGGGCGTGTTGTGAGTTGTGCGTGGATGTCGCTGAGAATAGCATGAAGCCTCCACACACACTACGTCTCCGCGGTAACGCACTCAACAAGCTACGTGATAAGATGCGCGGATTGACGGTCTCAGACGCGGAGGCAACTGAGATTCGTCCTCTGCCACCCGGATTGAGGCGAGTCACTACGCCACCACGAGGACTTCGAGCACATTGGGAATTGGGCATTCCAAATTAGGGAGAAAAGGGGAGAAATTCCTCTTATTGTGAAATTACAGACACTTGGCTCCATTACAATGATCTACATGCAAGTATTTACCAAATTAAGCTTTTTATAGGCTATAAAATCACCATATGAAGAGTTTTGTAGATATGTTGCACCAGATGAGGTTTATTGATGAGGAATATTAAAAAAGAAACTATCGGCAACTATCGATATACATTTTTGCCGATAACCGATAGTTCCAAAAAGCAACTATCGATAACGATTAATCAGTAAAACCCATATATCGTCTATCTCTAGACTGTAATGTTAATAGCTAAATCAAATGTATATAAAAAATAAATAATAAAAGAATTCACGAGGGCATTTCTAGCTCGCACTTTTTTAATTTCGAGGGCATTTTTGCTAGGGATGCACAATATCATTTTTTCAATCACGGTCCAATTCCTATACCTGAACTCACAGTATCGGCCGATCCCGATCTGATACCTGTGTTGTTGTTTTTTTCTTTATCAGTTTATAATATCTATATCACACTGTGTGGAATACTCTTTTATATTTAACGAAACGCAAACATCTAACTACACATTATTTAATTATAAAATAGAGAAAACAAAAAATGATTACATTAAAAATTTCACCTATTAAGAACAATTCAGCAGCAAAATTAACAGTGATTCCAGTGAAAGTGATCAGTAGAAATTAATATTTTTAAATTTAAATATTTTTGATTTTTCCCCTTTTTCACCAAATTTGGAATACCCAATTCCCAATGCGCTTTTAAGTCCTCGTGGTCACGTAGTGATTCGCCTCAATCCGGGTGGCGGAGGATGAATCCCAGCTGCCTCTGCGTCTGAGACCGTCAACGTGGCTTGTTGAGCGCGTTGCCATGGAGACATCACGCCATCCACCGTGGCATCCACGCTCAACTCACCACGCGCCCCACCGAGAACGAATCACATTATAACGATCATGAGGAGGTTATCCCATGTGACTCTACCCTCCCTAGCAACCGGGCCAATTTGGTTGCTTAGGAGACTTGGCTGGAGTCAATAAGCCAACAGCAGCATGTCATCAGCCCGCATGTGCTATGTGTGTGTGACTGAACAGAGCACTGCTCAATTACTGAAGCGGGCTGCGCATGCAGGCTACATAATTATTTATCAAACACAGCCTTTTAAGATTCACTAAGCTATCCTATGTCTTCAAGAAACTCTAGATAAAATGCACGAGTCATATGGAATTCTTTAATGGTGCTTTTACTGTTCTTTTGTGCCATTTTTGGAGCTTGACAGTATCCGATTTAGATCGGGCTCCTCAGACCGATATCCAATCCGGTTAAAAAAAGGTCCGTATCGGAGCCGATACCAATCCAGGTATCGGATCAGTGCATCCCTGATTTTTGTCCCTTTCCCCCGTTCATTTCTGACCCTGATGTCAAGTAAAAATTTTGCCCACATCATGTAAAATAACGAAAAAGTGGCAAAATCACAGCAAATTATAATGAATTTCTTAAGGAATATCTGTCCAGTTCAATATGATAGAAATAGAAACCAAGCAACCACCATAATGTTTTATTGCATCTTGCCTAATCGGGACTCTGTATGTCTGTAGGATTAAAGTATAATGACAAATAATTTTTCATGTGTGTTGCAGATTGAGAATGGAATGTGTATCTGTGCTGCGATGCCCAATAAAATCACCATCCTGAGATTCAATGACACGCTCAACAAATTCTGCATTAGAAAGGTGACGTGTAAACACTCTACATGTATGTCAGGGCACACGGGTTTAATTCCTCCCTCTGTTCATGTGTGTATCGTATGTTTTTCTCTCTCTCTGTAGGAGATCGAGACGTCTGAACCCTGCAGCTGTATTCACTTCACTGGATACAGCATCATCATCGGCACTAATAAGTTTTATGAGATTGAGATGAAACAATATGTACTAGAAGGTGAGCTGATCAACACATCATTGCTGTTGCTATATTGTGTATTTTAGCATGATTGGAACGGTTTGATTCCACAGTTTCAGTGTTGTTGTGTGGGTGTATGTTTGTTCAGAGTTCCTGGATAAGAACGACGTGACGCTGGCCTCCGCCGTGTTCGCCGCCTCGTCACACAGTTTCCCAATCTCCATCATCCAGGTGTCCAGCGCACCGCAGAAAGTCGAGTATCTGCTCTGCTTCCACGGTATGTGTTCTACCGTGACTGCTGTACGAGATGGTTTAATATGATCGTGAATGTGTGTTTCATAAATGTGTGTCATTGTTCACACAGAGTTTGGAGTGTTTGTGGACGTGTATGGCCGCAGGAGTCGCAGCGATGACATCAAATGGAGTCGTCTGCCGCTGTCCTTCGGTAATGTTTTTGTAAAACATAGTTAAGGCTTGTTTGTACCAAGAAAGAAAAAAAAGTGAAACAATTCGCAATTGAAAGGTCTATTCACAACAAGAAATATTTCTATCACAAATAAAATGAAAAAACTAAATTATTTGCAGACGAAAGCTCTCACCACACAAAGAATGCAACCAAAAAGTGAAGCAGATATTCAAAATGAGTCACACATTGAAGGTTTATTTACAACAAAACAAAAAGGAAAAATGTACATGATTCTCAGATGAAACATCTGTTCACACCAAGAGCGATTTGAAAAAGTGAAACGAATCTCTGACAAAAGTTCTTTACACTGGGAGCAAAGTGGTAATTTTAAATGAAATTTTAGCATGTACTAAAATACATGCTATACTACAGAAACTAAATTAATCTCTGATTAAGTGAAATTAATCTCTGATAAAAGGTCTATAAATGAATCACAAGTGAAGGTTTATTTACAACAAAAAGAAATGAAAAGATTAAATGAATTGCAGACGAAAGGTCTGTTCACACAAACAATGCAACCAAAAGTTAAACGAATCTCAGATGAAAGGTCTATTTGCACTTGAAGCAAAGTGGAAACTCAAATGAATCACACAGCGAAGGTTTATTTACAACAAAATGAAATGGAAAAATGTAAGTGATTTACAGACGAAAGATCTGTTCACACCAAGAATGAAAAAAATGAAAACGAATCATCGATAAAGAGTCTATTCCCACAAAGAGCAGAGGAAATTCAAAACGAATTCCAGACTAAATGTCTGTTTATATCACAAATAAAATGAAAAATCTAAATGAATTGCAGACGAAAGGTCTGTTCACACAAAGAATGCAACCAAAAGTTAAACGAATCTCAGACAAAAGGTCTATTTGCACTTGGAGCAAAGTGGAAACTCAAATGAATCGCACAGCGAAGGTTTTTTACAACAAAACGAAATGGAAAAATGTAAGTGATTTACAGACGAAAGATCTGTTCACACCAAGAACGAAACAAAAAATGAAAAGGAATCGTGGACAAAGAGTCTATTCCCACAAAGAGCAAAGGAAATTCAAAACGAATTCCACACTAAATGTCTATTTATATCACAAATAAAATGAAAAATCTAAATGAATTGCAGACGAAAGGTCTGTTCACACAAACAATGCAACCAAAAGTTAAACGAATCTCAGACATAAGGTCTATTTGCACTTGAAGCAAAGTGGAAACTCAAATGAATCACACAGCGAAGGTTTATTTACAACAAAATGAAATGGAAAAATGTAAGTGATTTACAGACGAAAGATCTGTTCACACCAAGAATTAAAAAAATGAAAACGAATCGTCAATAAAGAGTCTATTCCCACAAAGAGCAAAGGAAATTCAAAACGAATTCCACACTAAATGTCTATTTATATCACAAATAAAATGAAAAATCTAAATGAATTGCAGACGAAAGGTCTGTTCACACAAAGAATGCAACCAAAAGTTAAACGAATCTCAGACAAAAGGTCTATTTGCACTTGGAGCAAAGTGGAAACTCAAATGAATTGCACAGCGAAGGTTTTTTACAACAAAACGAAATGGAAAAATGTAAGTGATTTGCAGACGAAAGATCTGTTCACACCAAGAACAAAACAAAAAATGGAAATGAATCGTGGACAAAGAGTCTATTCCCACAAAGAGCAAAGGAAATTCAAAACGAATTCCACACTAAATGTCTGTTTATATCACAAATAAAATGGAAAATCTAAATGAATTGCAGACGAAAGGTCTGTTCACTCAAAGAATGCAACCAAAAGTTAAACGAATCTCAGACAAAAGGTCTATTTGCACTTGGAGCAAAGTGGAAACTCAAATGAATTGCACAGCGAAGGTTTTTTACAACAAAATGAAATGGAAAAATGTAAGTGATTTGCAGACGAAATATCTGTTCACACCAAGAATGAAACAAAAAATGAAAACGAATCGTCGACAAAGAGTCTATTCCCACAAAGAGCAAAGGAAATTCAAAAACGAATTCCAGACTAAATGTCTGTTTATATCACAAATAAAATGAAAAATCTAAATGAATTGCAGATGAAAGGTCTGTTCACTCAAAGAATGCAACCAAAAGTTAAACGAATCTCAGACAAAAGGTCTATTTGCACTTGGAGAAAATGGAAACTCAAATGAATCGCACAGCGAAGGTTTTTTACAACAAAATGAAATGGAAAAATGTAAGTGATTTGCAGACGAAAGATCTGTTCACACCAAGAATGAAACAAAAAATGAAAAGGAATCGTCGACAAAGAGTCTATTCCCACAAAGAGCAAAGGAAATTCAAAACGAATTCCAGACTAAATGTCTGTTTATATCACAAATAAAATGAAAAATCTAAATGAATTACAGACGAAATATCTGTTCACACCAAGAACGAAACAAAAAAAAAAAAACGAATCTCTGACAAAAGGTCTTTACACTGGGAGCAAAGTGGTAATTTTAAATGAAATTTTAGCATGTACTAAAATACATGCTATACTACAGAAACTAAAAATTGTCTTTATAGTATTTTATCAATATAATGTAATAGTTTGCTCCGCCTCTGAAACGTCTTACCTTTCCCGATGATGTCACCTAGACAGTGTGCGCAACTGGATATTTTTAATCAATAGACAAACAGCTATTTAGGGATTGCTGTTGCAAACTCCAATTCAGGTTCAGCTCCATTTTGGTATGGAATGGCCATTTTTTCACTGTGAAATGGGCTGTGAATGCTGTTGTTTTTAAAGTTTGATTGTCTTTCCTCATCAGCGTACAGAGAGCCGTACCTGTTTGTGACGTATTTCAACTCTCTGGATGTGATTGAAGTTCAGAGTCACTCTGCACTCGGGTAAAACCGCTCTCTGATTTCTCCTCCTATTTTCTGTTTTGTTCTTTCTAATGTTTGTTCAGGCTTCATGTGTGTGTGTTTATGTTCAGACCACATGCGTATGCACACCTGGACATTCCTAACCCGCGTTACCTGGGCCCAGCTATCTCATCCGGCGCCGTGTATCTGGCCTCATCCTACCAGAACAAACTGCGTGTGATCTGCTGCAAAGGAAATCTGACTCAGGAGGGCTCGAGCACAGAACCGCAGTGCAACGGTTCCACACGCAGGTCAGTTCACAAGCTTTTCACTTGAAGGAACTTCATTAGGGACGGATCGTTCCTGCAGTCTTTGTGGCCAAGATTCCCAACCATTAAGCCGCCAGTCCTCCAAAACTTTGATCTCTAGTTCAGGTGCTGAGCTAGTGCATGAACTTTGAGGAAATGTGTGAATTACTAGCTGGTGACAGTGTTTTCAGAGCACCACCTTCTCTCAGATACATCAAATAAAATGCTAAAATGTAGACATTTTTCAGCCCATAGAAAGTATCATTTCTATCATTGTTGTGCCAGACACAGCTGCATAGTATTGAACTTTATTCATCTTTACATTCAGCCACCACACATGTGAACATGTGGGTCAGTGATGTAATGCTCCATTTCTTTTTCTTATTTCAGATCTGTTCATTTATTCTAAAACACAAAATAATTCTAGTTGCATAGAACAATTCCTTTTACTTGATGTTTAAGCCACATGACATTTATAAAGTCATTAAATCATTTCTTTCTCTTTTTTCCTTCTTTGTTTTTGTCGAAAATAATATTAATATTTTTCAAATATGTATGAAAGCAAATTGGACACAAAGATTATGCTTGATTCATAAAGATTATCACCTCGGACAAACTTATATTACAATGACCCTTGTGTGTTAAAATCTCTGTAATGAGAACGTCTCTCTTCTTTACAGGAGGAAAACTGCTTTCTTTATATGTCCAAAGGAGTGATGATCTAATGTTGTGTAATGATGTTACAAGTGTTTAATAAAGTCCACTTTTTTTAAAGGGAAAAGCACCTGTTTTGAGCCTCTTGAGATGGACATTTATTCATTTAACAAACGCTTTTATTCAGTGAAACTTAATAAATATTAATGAGGACTTGAATAACAAACATAAGCAATGTTACTAGCTTTATTGTGGCACTCAGTTTTAATTAGTGCCCGACCGATATATCGGTCGGCCGACAACCATGTCACTCATGTTTATCACATCTGTATGCTGTTAGTCAGCTATAGTTTGTCAGTGCATTCAGTAATGCAGCAGATTGAAAGGTAAACATCAGAGCATCTTTTTGCAGCTCTTCAGACAACAGTGCGGTGGTGGATTGTGTCTGATGAGTGTTGATTTCACGCTATGCTGTTACCATCTTTTACTCTCCGTGACAACGAGCTTATTGCTAACTAGCTAATCACGTAGCTACTTTAATTGTTGTCAGCTGAGTGGAAGCTAATGTGTAAACATGTATTCACCAAACTGTTTTGTTTAGGATTCACAGTTTGGTAACCCCTTCAACCAAACAATTCCAGTCGTTGCATTTATAAAATGTAATATTTAAAAGTCTGGACCAGCATTGTGTCTCACCAACTAGGTAACAACGTAGCGTGAAATCAACACTCATCAGACACAATCCACCACCGCACCGTTGTCTGCTGAGCTGCAATAGATGCTCTGATGTTTCCCTTTCAATCTGCTACATTACTGACTGCACTGACAAACTATAGCTGGCTAACAGCAAACAGACACGAGTGACATGCTTGTCAGGGACAGGGTTAACGTTATATTAGTTATATTGAAAAGGGAAAATGATGGGGTCATTGTTTATTAACTTTCCAGTATGTATTTCGAAACTAGTTAGCAACTTACCGAGAAGACACCGCTCAACTCCGCCCTGTCTGCAGAGCCACCGTCAGCTCAGCTCTGTAAACAGTGGAGTCGGAGCGTGCTCTGCTGGACAAACTACGTAATTACACCAATTCTAAAGCATGTTTTCTGCATTATATGTTCTGAATAAAAGTTTTCATATCTGCGCATATCGGTAAACATATACGTACCGATATATCGGTGAAAGGCTAATATCGGCCGATATATCGGTCGGGCACTTATATATATATATATATATATATACACACACACACACACACACACACAGTATATACTGTCTACTGTAAATCAATTTCAGAGTTTTTGATTTGATTGATCACAAGGCTGTTAACTCTTCAGTGACTGTTTTAATCTTAATTTCACACTTTACCGCATTCATCAGTTTTCCCAGCCTCTTTGTTGCTCCTCTCGATGATTTGACTAGTTGTGTGACTCAATCATGACGTTGTACTGTTGCACGTCTGGACGTTTTAGTTTTCGATGATGATTCTCATTACCGTGACACTGTATTACAGTAAGAAAGACGCTGTTGTACAATGATTTTTTAAGTAGAAATCAGCAAATATAAAAGGTGGTACAAAGAGAGTGCGACAATGATGTATAAATACTTTGATGTAGATAATGCATCATTTTTTCATGTTGTGCTAATAAGAATATCATAATGACTATCTCTTTTTTATTTTTTATTTTTTTTTGCATGGCTGTAATGAGAATTTAAAGGGTAAAATGTGTGTAACTGTCATGAAGATGTCAATGTAAAAACTAATGGCCCTAAAATGCTAAAAATAGGTTTAATTTTCTATATGTTATACAGTTTATATATATATATATTTAAAAAAAATATTAGTATTATTACTATTATTTTGAAGTAAAATAGGAGCAGGACATTTTCATGACTGATTTTTTGAAATTATTTATAATGCAACCTGTTAGAATTAATCATTTGTATTGTGTTAAGCTGAAGTTGCTTTTCAGCTCATTTTAATGCCTATGTTGGAAAACACATTCTATATATACCAGCCAATCAGACTGGAGCTTGTGATTTTGTTAAGCTCATGTCAGTTTTTTCTTTATGTTAGTTTTATTTCATCACATCACTGGAAAGCCTAAATGTGTGTACATGTGACTATGATGTGTTTGTCGCCGTTAGGGGGTGAGTAATCCTCTGATTTTAACTGGTTTAGTGTCACGCGTGAATCTGAACTCTGTTCACTGGTCTATAGAATGGTTTAGGACGTGTCACACATATAATAATCTTTCAGCTCTTTTCACTGGTGAATTCTTATTGGTTGACTGTAACCCTATCCAAAAGTGTTCATGTTGGTGCATCCTTTATAACAACTGTAGAGGGAACTACAACTTTGGTGGAAACTATGGTTACCGTGTTATATTTTTGGTGCATTTAGCAGCAAATGGAAGAAGAATGATTTTTAATGTTTCATTTTCAAATTGTCTCCTGCAGTCCAAACAAACGTGGCCCTCCCTCATATAACGAGCACATCTCAAAGCGTATCGCGGCGATGCCCGGCGTGCAGGAGGGGCACCACCAGCCTGGAACTCCTCACCATTACCACGAGGCTCGCACCGAGTTCCGCCGCGACAAATCACCCGCCCGACCCCTCGATCGTGAGAAGTCTCCAGGCCGTCTGGCCGAGCAGCGGCTTGAGAGATCACCCGGGAGGATGATGGACCCTCGACTCGACCGTTCGCCAGGACGGGTGATGGACCTGCGCAGGGAGAGGTCGCCCGGCCGGGCATTTGAGGAGCCTCGCCAAAGACTGCACACGGGATCAGCACGCACGCCCATCAACACTGTTAACAAGGTCACACTAAATACAGTATACACACACACACAGACTCAGTAATACAGTGAAGAGTCACTTTAAGTAACTGAATGTAAATATCTGGATTTTAGTTCTTTAGATTATAGCGAGATATGCCAAATTCAGAAGTCCACTTTTATATTTTATATTGTAATTATATTGTAATGGTCTGCCTTTGTTTTTGTTTTTCTTATTTTCTCTCCTTTTCTTCCCAATTTGGAATGCCCAATTCCCAATGCGCTCCAAGTCCTCGTGGTGGCGTAGTGACTAGCCTCAATCCGGGTGGCGGAGGACGAATCTCAGTTGCCACCGTGTCTGAGACCGTCAATCCGTGCATCTTATCACGTGGCTTGTTGAGCGCGTTACCGCGGAGACGTAGCGCATGTGGAGGCTTCACGCTATTCTCCGTGGCATCCACGCACAACTCACCACGCGCCCCACCGAGAGTGAGAACCACATTATAGTGACCATGAGGAGGTTACCCCATGTGACTCTACCCTCCCTAGCAACCGGGCCAATTTGGTTGCTTAGGAGACCTGGCTGGAGTCACTCAGCACACCCTGGATTCGAACTCGTGACTCCAATGGTGGTAGTCAGCGTCAATACTCGCTGAGATACCCAGGCCCCCCATGGTCGGCCTTTGTTAACCCTGTCTAATAGCTGCTAAATTTGATTAGTCGATGACAGCCATGTTTTTCAAGAAATGCGAGTGTCCTTATAGACACTGATAGCATCTTGGACAAAGACTCTGCAAAATTTCTAGAAGATCGGACCAACGGTATCATAAGTTTGAGCTATTTTCAGTTTTGTTATTGGCAAAAAGCCTTGGACTACTTGGCAAAAGTAGGTTTTGCAAATGATCCATTATGACAAAAATAAAATCTGAGATATACCTTTTGTTCGCCTTGAACCAAGGATTCCAGCTGTTTCAGTGGCTTCAGTCTGTGGCATAAAGTTCTGGAGTTATAGCCCAAAACGTGCCCGGCTTTATTTTAGCTCTCCTGATTGGCCGATTGGGACGAGTCCGTGTGCCTGAGTAGCAAGCGATAGTACTACCATCCCACCAAGTTTCATGTCTCTAGGCCTTACGATTTGGGCTCCACGGTCAGTTTAGGGCAGAATAATAATACAAATAATCTGTACAAACATATAATCCCGCCCTAAACGCATGCTATTGAATGAGCTAGTGCCAAAAAGTCCTGCCCAGTCATGTTACTCAAACAAACAGCTAGCAGTTCTGTTTGATGTCACTAGAAATTTCTCAATAAAATAATACAACAAATATACACCTTTCTCTGATGCATTGTTCTCGCTGCACACAACAATAAATATGCCGCACGACCACTGTCGAATCAAGATGGGTTTACACTGTACGATTTTGGCCACAATTTTACCGTCTGAGACAAATTTCAACGATCGTAAAATATTTCTCTTGTTGTAGGGCAAAATTGGCAGCCTTTGATCACTTGCAGGGGTGTCAAGTGAATCAGGAAACTCCGTAAATCCAGAATAAACTCTATGCTGTTTAAATTACTATTGGAGTAATATAACATAGAATTTCTTCATTTCATTAACCGGAGGTTATGTCAATTAGTAGTAGAAAATCAAGCAACAATATTGACAAGAAAAGTAAAAAAACGCTCGCTCTGGACTGGATAGCTTTAGTTAAAAGAAGCCGTCTAAAACCGAACATTGACGCAAAGAAACTGTTTGCGAATAATCTTAGCCACCGGAAAAGTTTGTACGGTGTCAGAAATGTTATGTCGCAGTCGTGTAATTGCTGAGATAAAGTATGCAATCAACACTTTCAATCGGGACGACTGGGACCAAAGTCTTGGCCACGATGTAGGTCAGAACGATTAATCGCAATTAAATCGAAATCCCGATACTGTATGACCCAGTGCAATTATCAAACTTGTTATTAAACGTATTATTATTAAATAAATAAATAGTCTGCACATGCTGGCCACTGTGCTGTGCTTATGTGCACGGCTGTTTCGTCTGCAGTGTGCAGTCAGTGCTTTCTGAAATGCATGTAAACGGGGTCAGTGTGAAAAGATTGGTTTTTCCCTCTGTGCTTCACTGTTTTATTTATTAATTTAGTTTGGTTCGGTTCTTTTTTAATAGGACTCGAGCGTGAAACCCCTTTTTCAGAGCAGTATTACCAGTCAACAGTACAGCATGGGCATAAAATGGTTTAATTTTGGTTCAAAGCAATCACTTAAACATTTTTTAAGTGTTTATCATAAAAATCGCAATTGCAATATTTTTTAAAATAATCGAAATTAGTTGTTTTGTTTTTTTGTCCAAATCGATTTTACAGAATTGGTCAGAAAGACTCAAGAATCAGTAGCAAATCAGCTCCTGCAAAATCGTTCTGTTATGGAAATTCTGTAAACCTAACTCCCTAAATTACCTGACTAACCTGCTGGTCTCCTAGTTTCCCAGCCCCCTGGTACCATTTCTACAGTGCAGTGTCCTCTGAGAGATTGGCAGCATCCTGCCCACAGACAATACTCACTCAATCCGATGGTCTTGTATTCTGTCACTACACGCTAAAGATTTCACCATAATGTCCATGTCATATGTAGACTTACGCTGCATCATAATAAATCAACCTAGACTCCAGTTTCAGTTTTGCTCATTTATTAATACACAGCTGGTGGTTCTGTCAGACGCAGCTGTGAAACTCCCCAAGAACAGTTAAAAACAAGCTTTTATATATGATATTACGTGATCTCTCCTGAAACTTGTTTACTTTATTCTGACTGGATATAGGTTAGTCAGACATAGCTAATCATCTTGGCAAGAGATCCACATTATGAAATATAGTCACAAATACATGATCACAAATCATCCAGAATCGTTAACAAGAATCGTTAAGTCCTCCAGACAAGGGGGGCCTGGGTAGCTCAGCAAGTAAAGACAGTGACTCCAGCCAGGCTTCCTAAGCAACCAAATTGGCCCGGTTGCTAGGGAGGGTAGAGTCACATGGGGTAACCTCCTCGTGGTCGCTATAATGTGGTTCTCGCTCTCGGTGGGGCATGTGGAGAGTTGTGCATGGATGTAGCGGAGAATAATGTGAAGCCTCCACACGCGCTAGGTCTCCGCGGTAACACGCTCAACAAGCCAAGTGATAAGATGCGCGGATTGACGGTCACAGACGCGGAGGCAACTGAGATTCGTCCTCCACCACCCGGATTGAGGCGAGTCACTACACCACCACGAGGACTTAGAGCGCATTGGGAATTGGGCATTCCAAATTGAAAAAAAAAAAAAAAGTCCTCCAGACAAAAGCTCTACATCAGTACTCACTTGTATGTGTGTGTGTGTGTGTTTCCCAACAGGTGTGGGATCAGTCGTCGGTGTAAGTGATCAGAAGACCACGCCCACAGAGCATTCGGCAGCAGATTCAACCAACAGAAAACAGAAATCATGTGACCAGCGTGTCATCCAATCTCTTCTCAGTGGGCGGAGCTTACACCACAACATCTCACTCTAAATGGCCTTAGAAAAAGAGTAACACCGTTATTAACACAAATCTGGCCAGCATTTACTAGCGCTAACATTTCACACCATTGAAAGTATTATTCCATTACTTGAGATGACATTTCCTGTAGTCATATGGTGAGCGAATAACATAGTGACATCAGAGCAACACTAATTTACAGATGGGTAAGAATGAGATGACTAGTTTTGGCTGTCCTTTGTCTCGATATGTCTGTTCCTTCTCTTCCATATGCTCACTTTCACTTCCTTTTCTCCGTCTTTTCTCCTTCCTGCATTACCCACAATCTCCGGCGACAGTGTGCCGCCCATCTGGATGGAATGAAAACTTTGTAAAACTTGAGAAAGTCATGTATCTCCTGTATATATGCCCATGTGATTTTTTTATAAGACGATATAAAAGGGAATACTAAGGCTGGTCGAGCCGTGTCTATTTTTGTTAAAAAATGCAAAGCGAGCAACTCGTTTGTAACGTTGTAACTCTTGGATGTCTCGATTTGAACCATTTAAAATGTCCATGAATGCTTCAAAGTGGAACATTTTGCTTGAATCAAGCTGGTGTGTGTTCATTGTGTCAAACACAAGTGTACGTACTGGCTTTAACACTTTCATTTAACATTTGCGAGCTTCAACAACGTTGATAAAATTACGTTTTTGGAGCTTCAGAAGACAACAAAGAACTCTGTTGTAGTAGCGTCAGCTTTTCTTGATAGCACAAAGCAAGAACGATTTGTCCAGGCGTTTACCTCGAGCCATGATGAACTTTGATCTCAGGATTAAAATGGATGAATCTGAAAAGTATAGAATCACAATTCTATCGGCTAAGAGCTCGATTTCTTTGAATGAATGCTCAGTTGAAGTGCCATGTTAAACCGCGATCACAAGAATCTATATCTACAGTCACCAGTGATGTATTTAGTGCCGGAATCAACACTGACATGATTCAGTCCATTTGTGCGGTGACGTCTCAATTCTGTCGCATGGAGACGTTGTGAAGGGTTTGTTTAGTTTCTGTTTCTTGTTGATTGATGCTCTTTATTCTGCGCTAAATAATACTGATGTTAACAAACTGCTGACCAGAGATGTAGCCATTCTTGTTTATTGTTTTTTTTTTATTATTATGGTCAAATAGCATTATCTATAGCCACTATTAAACAGTTCTATCTTTATATGGGGCTCTGGTGGTCTTTGTTGTGGAGGTTTTGTCTGTCAATTGCTTGCTAATTTTAAAGGGGTCATGACACACTATTACAGTTTTGCACCAAAACAGTAATAATTTAGTAATATATGATCATTTTCCACCCTGCCTCTGGCTGTCTGTCTGAAACGGTTGGTTTTTCCTTAGCATCTCCTTTAAACTTGTTTTAACTTGGCTAACATCGTGCAGCCCCTCAATTACATCCATCTATATTTGCAACTCGATCGGAAGACAATGAACAAGCTCCACAACATTATAAAACTAAATTTCAAAGGTTTAAACATAATGCAAAAGCAACATTGCATCTGAATGCATCAAACTGTTCACTCAAGCACGGCAGCACCATAAACTATAAATATTAAACAGTCATGATATATGAAACATTCTTGAATGGAATTGGTTACTTATGGTTTTGCGGTCAGGTCCAATAGTGTTTTTAACTTCCCCATCAAAAACACATATAATACACACTGACAAAAAAACTAACAAACATTATACAATCCATGGTGAAACATGATGTTGGGATGCTTCAACAGAAGCTGGTCCTCACTGGTGTGACATCTCACATCTCTTCCATCGTCTGTTTACTCTGCACGAGACACGGTTCCTACAAACACCAATAGCAATGGAATGGAGAAGAACTCTGCTTGCATCAAAGCAGTCAAAGACGTCCATCAAGTGCATGTTTACATACTGTAGATCGACAATTAAAAATAGTGCAGATGGGTGCAAAAAAGGTATCCAGGATGTATTTATACTCAAAACAGCAAGACGCAGAATGGGGGTCTACTTTTAAGAGTTATAACTTGACATTGCGTCTTTTTAAAGCAGTTCATCTATTGCATGTTTATGTACAAAAACTTTACAAAATAGTCCAGGTGGGCAAAGAAGGTGCCCTGTGTACGTTTTCTTTGGTGCAGATGATTGGACCCATCTGTCTTGTTCTCAACTCTTCACCTTTATGATTGAAAGCCAGTGGGCGGGGCCAAGGGTGGGATGATATACAGTGCATTCAGAAAGTATTCAGACCCCTTCATTTTTTTCACAGTTGGCAGCGATTACAGCCTCAAGTCTTTTTGGGAATGATGTGACAAGCTTTGCACACATGGATTTGGGGATTTTCTGCCATTCTTCTTTGCAGATCCTCTCAAGCTCTGACAGGTTGGATGGGGACCGTCAGTGGACAGCCATTTTCAGGTCTCTCCAGAGATGTTCGATTGGGTTCAAGTTCTGGCTCTGGCTGGGCCACTCAAGGACATTCACAGAGTTGTCCCTAAGCCACTCTTGTGTTGTCTTGGCTGTGTGCTTAGGGTCATTGTCCTGTTATATATTGTGCAGCACGCACAATATATAAAAAGACAACAATCAAGACATGTAATAACAATAAACTTACAAAGATAAAAACAAAAAAGGTCAAGGAATGTAAAAGCCAAGGAAAATAGATACGTTTTACATTTATTTTTAAAAGCCGAGATAGTTGAGGTAGTTCTAATATGTGCCGGAAGACTGTTCCATAGCTTAGATCCAACAACAGCAAAGGCACGATCACCACTATTCTTAAGTTTAGACCTGGGAACACAAAGCAATTCAGATTCACCAGATCTAAGAGATCTCGATGAAGTGTATGGGTGCAGCAAGTCGGATAAGTACCGTGGCGCCTAGTTATGGAGAGATTAAATACAAACAATATCATTTTGAAATCAATTCTAAATTTAACACGAAGCCAGTGCAATGAAATCAAGACCGGTGTGATGTGCTCAAATTTGCATTTCCCCTTAAGGAGCCTAGCCGCAGCATTTTGAACAAGCTGAAGGTGTGATATAGACGAATGAGGGGCACCAATGTAAAGCGAGTTACAGTAATCCAGGCGAGAAGTAACAAAAGCATGGATTACTGTTTCAAACTTGCTTAATGAAAAGAATGGCTTAACCTTTGTTAACAAACAAAGATGACAAAAACATGATTTTACCACAGCGCTTATTTGCTTATCAAATTTAAGGTTGCTGTCAAACAGAACACCCAAGTTCCTAGCGCACACGGTCCTATAAGGTGAGAGAGAGTCTAGGTCAAAATCACATGCACTGTTGTTATTCAAGCCATACAGGATGATTTCAGTTTTTCTCTCGTTCAGCTTTAAAAAGTTATTCGTAAGCCATAATTTGAGTTCATCTAAACAGTCTAATATGGGCTGTAAGGCATGTTTGTTGTCACGCTTTAAAAGGAGATAAATTTGGGTGTCGTCAGCGTAGAGATGAAAGGATGTGGGGTCCAGATTTGGTTTTTTAAGATAAGACGACACCGTAGCGTGTTCAAGGCAATCAGGTACAGTTCCAGTGTGGAAACATTTTTTGATGACACACAAAAGTGCAGGGCCGACAACATCAATGATTTGTTTAAGGAAGCGTGGGGGAATAACATCCTGAGGGCACATAGTAGGCTTTAAATATTCAACAATTTCATTAAGAGTATGCAGATTAATGGGCTCAAAAGCAGACCATGTAGTGGAGCACAGAGGGACATCAGACAAGGTGTATACAGAAGGAAACATCTGAGATCTTATACCAGTGATCTTATCATCAAAAAAACCTTGCAGAGCCCTCACAAAGAGAGAGATGTCTCAAGTAAGAGATTTACAGTGGGGTTGAGAACAGTCTATGGTGGAGAAAAGTATTTTAGGTCTGTGACTATTTTTTGTAATTTGCACTTAGCAGCCTTAGCAGCCCTCTGAAAAGAGAAAAGAGAGTCTCTCAGGATTTCATATGAGACCTGTAATCTGTCCTTTTTCCATTTACGTTCCGCTCTTCTACAGGCTTGTCTGAGGGAACGAGTAGTACCTTCTTGGGTACTTTCAATGCAGCTGAAATTGTTTTGTAGCCTTACCCAGATTTGTCCCTCGATACAATCCTGTCTCTGAGCTCTGCAGGTAGTTCCTTTGACCTCATGGCTGGTTTTTGCTCTGATATGCATTTACAGCTATAAGACCTTATATAGACTGGTGTGTGCCTTTCCAAATCATGTCCAGTCAATTGAATTTGCCACAGTGGACTGGGGTCTGAATACTTTCTGAATGCACTGTAAAAGTAGGTGTTGATATCTTGCTGTAGCTGATGTATTCATCTGTGTGACATCACAAAGTAGGGGAGATGCAAAACGTGCTGTTTTTGCAGCATGGTTTATATAAATGCTCTTTTTGTATGGAGAAAGTTTTGAGTTCTGAAACTTACAGTTATTTGTTTGTAGAACAGTGAACTCTTACATGTCAAAAGTTCAAGGAAAAAATATACCTCATGTCATGACCCTTTTAAAGTCAACATGAAATGCAGTATGCAACTCATTTTTACTAACATGACAGGGTCATGGAACTCCCGCATTTAAGTACCAATCATTCACACCTCAGTTTTGAAAAAGGCTCAATAAATGGGTGCGGGAGTGAAGAGCATGGGAATGGGTCAAGTGCAATAACTTTGACAACAAAAACCAGGAATGCTTTCCAAAGTTACATATATTCATAGATATGTTTTCCTAAGTCTCTTACGTGCCAAAAATAGCTCATCACTGTGTAAATATGACATTAGGACAACAAACTCCCAAGTGTCTCCTTTATCATAAAGGACAATACAAACAACTATCATAAACTAATTCTTTGATAAACTGTACTTTGAAAATACATATATAAATGAAAAAGCATTTCAACATTTTAGGGCTATTCGTCTATAATTTGGAAAACTGAGGAAGAAAATTTTAGATCTTCTAAAGTCCATATCTTTAACTTTTTATGAGCACTACTGACTCCAAACAAACAAGACACATTTGAAGTACGGGAAATAATGGTGTTCATGACATGTAGGAATTACAAGATTCTGATTTGTAAAGTGTTCACGAACTCGTAATTACAAGTTGTAAACTCTGAATTCTTTAAAAGCTCTGATTTAATAGTCGTGACGTCATGTAAAAAGAACCAATATGGCAGCGGCCTCAACAGTTAAATGTAGTGAACACATATTTCTGTTTGATGTGACACTGTATTATGCCATTGAGGCCTGTGGTGTTTTTTTATTATTTGTTTTTTATTTTATTTTTAATCCCCATTTCTCCCCAATTTGGAATGCCCAATTCCCACTACTTACTAGGTCCTCGTGTTGGCGCGGTTACTCACCTCAATCCGGGTGGCGGAGGACAAGTCTCAGTTGCCTCCGCTTCTGAGAGCGTCAATCCGTGCATCTTATCACGTGACTCGTTGTGCATGACACCGCGGAGACTCACAGCATGTGGAGGCTCATGCTACTCTCCACGCCCCATTGAGAGCGAGAACCACATAATAGAACCACCCCCATGTGACTCTACCCTCCCTAGCAACCGGGCCAATTTGGTTGCTTAGGAGACCTGACTGGAGTCACTCAGCACGCCCTGAACTCGAACTCCAGGGGTGGTAGTCAGCGTCAGTACTCACTGAGGGGTTCACAAATGGGTATACAAAATGAAACTTTACAAAAACCTTAAAAAGGGGGCATAATGACGTTTATTTTCTGTGCACTTACTGGTGTGAGCCAGTTCTTTTCCATTCTTTAACTTGTTCTTCATTCTTTAATAAAGCCTTGCAAACAATATGTAAAGGATAATGTACAGTCAGCCGGTTGTTATCGCACAATCAACTCCGACAGGACCCCGAAGCGGAGACTCTTGTATCACCCTGAAGGGGTTTATTGTGCAACTGTACATTATTCCACTTATTACATTGCTACTAACCAAATAAATAAATGGACATAAAGGATGGGTTTGCACTGAAATTATGTAATTTGAGAAGAAATCAATATCTGCAATATTGGACCACTAGATGGCGCCATTGACCAATCAGAATCGAGTATTCCAGAGAGCCGTGTAATAGTCTTATCATATAGCTTTCTGGAATACTCTATTCTGATTGGTCAATGGCGCCATCTAGTGGTCAGATATTGCTCTGTAACAACCGCACATCCGGGGATTTAGACGTATCAGACCGCTAATCCGTGTTCTGTGAGCCGTCTCTCCTGCTGCTCAGCTCAATGTGCGATCTCTACAAGTAAGCTAATAAAATAATTTGAACCCAAATCAATGTTCATGTGCATTTATTTACTTATTTGAACACCAACAGAACTCCAACGCAAACCGGAGGTGGAACTCAGCTGTTCAGCAATTTCTTCTCAAATTACATAATTTCAACGCAAATCAATATTTAATATCCATATATTTATTTGCCCGTGTAGTAAGTGGGATAATGTACAGTCAGCCGGTTGTTATCGCCAAATAAACCATTTCAGGGTGAAACAAGACCCCCTGTCGGGGTTTATTGTGTGATAACAACCGGCTGACTGTACATTATCCCTTACATAACATGCAGTTCATGCCTAGAATTCATAACACGGACTAAATACGACGACGAACATGAAAAGGAAAAAAAATGGTTAGACTTTATTTCACAGTGTCCTTGTTACAGTGTAATTACATAAGTAATAACTGCTTATTACTAATTAACATGTACTTACTATAGGGTTTGGTTTAGGGTTAGTTGCTTGTAATTATGCATAATTAACTGTTATTACTATAGCCAATACATATAATATGTGTAATAAGGACACTGTAAAATAAAGTGTTACCAAAAAAACTCGCATTTAATTATTCAAAAACCAACAAGTAATTTTGACAATAAAATGTTACTGAGAACTACCGGCAGGCGTATCTTACCGTTTGTCGACATATGATCCATTCACGAAAGTCTGAACTATTCACAGGTGACTGCGTGATTGAGATGACCAATGAAATCATTTTTGAGGGTTTAGTCATGACTGTGGGAGTGGTTTGGGGGAAATCACGTGTTGAAAACATAAGCATGATTCGTGACGTCAGTCGAAACCTGTTTCGAGATGAATTAAATTTTGATGAAAGATTACAAAGACAAACATTTTGTCTTTACAATAATGTGAACTGATGAATCGTACCCAATAACACCAGGAACGCTTAAGTAAAAAAAGAGAGTCCAATTTGATATCATGCTGAATTTAAAGGGGTCAAATTCAACACTTTTGTGGCATCATGTCAGTCAAGGATTCTTGCACCAAAAACAATCATTTAGATCATTTTCCAACCTCATTCCCTTACAATTAAACGGTACTTCTGTTATGATTGGCTGATTTCTTCAAGTGGGATTTATTAAGATGCTGAAGGTTTATTATGTGTTGTAAATCAATTTAGTGATGAAACTTTTGTTTAGAAACAAAAACGCAGGTTAAAATGAACAGCGAAATATAATCACCCAGAATTGTGTTAACCAAGAATCAATTCCAAGAGTGAAATTCCCAATAACACATCACGAAAAATCCTGTTTTCCATTACGTCACCGTTAAATGAACATTAGCAAAATCAAAACACAATCTTAATTGAGTCACATTCACTCAAGCGAACACGGGTATCAGGTTGGCAGTGTGTTGTGCTTTAATTTCATCCACACAAACTCTAAGCAGCAGCGTTAGCAGCAGACGGCTCATACTTCATCTGTCCAGCGATAGAGAAAATCTGAGAGAGACAGAGTAGCATTGAGGGAGATTTCATCGGGGCAAATACACAGAGCCCCTCAACCAGACAGCAAAGCAACGGCACACACATTTCAGACATGAATCCAAACACGGATCAGTCAGATTATTTTGATGTTATGAAGATCCGTTGCATATTGCTCAAGTTCATAAATCTTAGTTTAGTCCGCCAGCACTTGTATTCAAATCTCATTACACAACGCTCATCATAGGCTGTACACGTGACCATAATATACATATACATATACATTTCATGTACACAGAGATTCAAGTGTGCAAAAATCCTTCTGGCTCCAGATTCTAGAGTCAGACTGAATCTATCAAGGTTCTAGATAATTTAAGATAAAATGTACAAGAGTAAGAAGCCTTGTGTGTATGTATTACAGGAAGAGTTCTGTCATCATTTGCTTACATTCATGTTGTTTAAAACCCGTATGACTTTTTCTACTGCGGAACACAACAGACATTACGCAGAACGTCTGAGCTTCTGTTTTCATGCGACAAAATTGGATGTTGATTTTTACTGTCAAGCTCCAAAAAGGACAAAGAAGTATAATAAAACTGTCCGTATGACTGTGATATTTCCCAAGTCTTCTGAAGTCATATGATCGCTTCGTGTGAGGAACGACCCCAAATTTGAGACTTTTGTACATGTGATTTAAGAGCTTTATCGGAGGGTAAGATAACCTAAATTTCTGTATGTTCCTCACACAAAGCTGTTGTATGACTTCAGAAGGCTTGGACTTAGAGCTGGGCGACATGACTTCAAAAATTATATCTCCTATTGATGATGTTCAAAATATTTCTCGATAATTATATATTTGCTCTGAAATGGCTCAAAAGTGATTTTTTTTTTTTTTAATCAGAGGAACTATCATTTCATTCATACAACATTTGTAGCCAAGTAGATTAAATATTTTAAAGGCATTAAATAAATATCTATTATAAAAAAAAAGAATAAAGGTGTCCACCCCCCCACCCCCATTTTCAGTGATATACACTTTTATATTTATATTTTATATACAATAAATACCTTCATATATTTTTACAAATGTTTTTTTTTTTTTTTTTTTTTTTTTGTGAATGAACAAGCTGTGCAAAAACTATTATTATTATTTTATATATTTAACACAGTTGAATTTTGCATATTACTAAATTATTACTGTGGGACCCAGTCAGGTTTTTTTATTATAATATAATACTGAATCATTATTTTGAGGATTATATTTGTGTTATAGCCCACAAAAGTCATATACAGTATTTCTGTCCTATGGACTTCACCTGTAGCTTTTATTTTGACACTGAAAGTGCAGTTCAAAATGTGAAATGCTGTCATCTACTTTTTGTTTAAAAAAAAACCCTCTAAAAATTGGCCCCATTGACTTCCATTGTACAACCCCAATTCCGAAAACATTGGGACAGTATGAAAAATGCTAATAAAAACAAAAAGGAGTGATTTGTGAATTATATTCACCCTTTGCTATATTGAAAGCACTACAACTACATATCATATGATGTTTTACCTTGTGAATTTCATTGTTTTTTGTGCAGTAATTTCAAATCAGATGATTGCAACACGCTCCAAAAAACAGTCGAGTGTTTACCACTGTGAAACATCACCATTTATTCTAATAACACTTATTAAGCATGTAAGCAATGAAGACAAGTTTAAGTTTAGAAAGTGGAATTTTCCCCCATTCATCCATTATGTAGGTCTTTAGCTGCATAATTGTACGGGGTCTTCGTTGCCGTATGGTGTGCTTCATAATGTGCCACACATTCTCAATTGGAGATGGTCAGGACTGCGGGCAGGCCAATCTAGCACCCGCACTCTCTGCTTACACAGACGTGCACTTGTAATCCGGGCACTATGTGGTTTGAAGTTGTCCTGCTGGAAAATGCAGGGACGTCTCTGGAAAAGACGGTGCTGGATGGCAGTATATGTTGCTCCAAAATTTGTACATATCTGTCTGCATTCATAGTGTTCTCACAGATGTGCGAGTTACCCATGCCATGGGCACTGACACACCCCTGGTCCATACAGACACTGGCTTTTGGACCTGATGCTGATAACAGCTTGGACGGTCCTTTTCCTCTTTGGCCCGGATAACACAACAGCTTTGTTTTTCAAAAACTATTTGAAATGTGGACTCTTCAGACCAAAAAACACAGTTCCACTGTTCTACTTTCCATCTAAGATGAGATAGAGTCCAGTGAAGTCGGCAGCGTTTCTGGACAGTGTTGATGTATGGCTTCTCCTTTACATAGTAAAGTCTTAACTTGCATCTGAGGATGCAGCGGCGAGTGATGTTGACTAACAAAGGTTTACTAAAGTAATCCCAAGCCCATGTTCATGATATCCGTTACAGATGAATGATGTTTTTTAAGACAGTGATGGCTGAGGGATCAGAGATCACGAGCATTCAGATGTTGTTTTCGTCTTGCCCTTTACGCACTGAGATTTGACCAGATTCACTGAATCTTTTCACTATATTGTGCACTGTAAAGGGTGAAATGCCCAAAATCCTTCCAATTTGTCTTTGGGGAACATTGTTCTCAAAGTGCTGGATTATTTGCTGAAGCATCTGTTGGTAAATTGACAAGTCTCGAATGATCCTTTCTCTTGAAGGACTAGGCTGTTTTTGGAGGCTCCTTATATACTATGACACGATTGCCTCACCTGTTGAACATCTCCTGTTTCACATCGCCTTGTTATTTTAACTCGTCAAATCGTTAGTACTCTTAAATTGCAACTTTTTTGGAGCGTGTTACAATCATCTGATTTGAAATCATTTGTTCATTTTCAAAAAACAATGAAATTCACAAGGAAAAACATCATATAATGTGTAGTTTCAGTGCTTTCAATATAGCAAAGGGTGAATATAATTCACAAATCACTCCTTTTTGTTTTTATTAGCATTTTTCATACTGTCCCTACTTTTTTGGAATTGGGGTTGTAAGTGTCTCACTGGAACACAGATTTTTGCTTTTTTAAGAAACGGAGGGATGAGTCTAAATACATTTTAGTGGCAATCAACATTGTCACAAATGCTGTCGATCGAGCTTAACTTGAACCCGAAATATTCCTTAAAAGCGCTAAAAACACGAGCCCATGAGCCCCGTGTGTGCACAGAACAGCATGACACCCAATTATTCTGAAGTGCACACAGACCATGTTTATGTCTTTAATCACACATAACCATATCGCCATATTGATGTCATTTTGATTAATTGTGCAGCCCTGAAGGATCGTGAAAACGGTCTACTGATGCGCTCTTCATGAAACTAAATGGCCAAATAAAAAGAGCAGCATGAACAATCTGTAAACAATTTGTTTTGTGTTCCACTAAAGAAAGTCATACAGGTTTGGAACAACATGTGGGAGAGTAAACGATGACATAAAATTCATTGTTGGGTGGACTACACCTTTCTCAGGGTGAGCTTTGGGCTTCTCGTATTGTTTTATTCGGGATGTGTGTGTAAGGTGATGTAGTTCTAGTTGGAGCTGGCAGTAATGGGTTTCTCGAGCTCCAGATCAGCAGGAGGCAGCACGGGGGGCACGCCTGAGGGCCGGAGGTGCCCGTAACACGCCTGGCACACGTGGTTTGGCTCACAAAGCTGTTGACTCTGTACCGCCACCTTCTGGTCGCAGCAGCTGGCGCAGAACACATTCCCACAGTTCCTACAGGGGGCGATAGAGAACGGTAAGCTTTTTAGCATTCTAATGTTACTGTGTAGAATTTTATTTTATTTACATTCAAGGCATTTAGCGGACACTTTGTGTCTTTGACACTTCAGAATAACCACAGCTATGTTTCAGATGTTATGCCATGACATTGATCATATTCTCAAAATGACTTATGATTTCACATGGCTTCTTGAAGCATGAATTTTTTAATGCACGTCTATAAATAATAATGGAATATATTTGGTAAATGTGTTTCCATGCACATCGATACCTCAAACGAGCGTATCATATTTTTATGTGCATTCTGGAGATTTTATTTGCATCTTGGTGTTTCCATCCTGAATTTTTGATGCGATATCCCAAACTTTGCATTAAAATACATGGATGGAAACCCAGCTGCGCAGATGTTTCATGTGAAGGGAAAGACAGATGGATGAATAGAGGAAGTGAAGAAGGAAAGGAAGCAGGAAGTCTCACCAGGCCTCTTCAACAGGCTCTCTGCCACTGCAGAGGAAATAAAGAAACACAATAGAGGAAGAAGAGTCAAAGACACCATTGAGCAGAGATGCCAATCAAACTCATCTATGACATCACTACTGTTTCCTCCTCAGAGACTGTTCCACCAAGCATCACGACACTCCGTTCCATTGCCTTTTTTGCGCACTCTCAATTAATAGTACGAATTAAAAAAGCCTTCCTAAATTTGAAGGTACAAATCCTGCAACTTGGCTCATGAATATTCATTAGGTCATGCTGGTTTTGCTTGTGTAATTCATATTCACCATAAGCCATTTTCAGACGGGATTCATTACAATCTGTAAAGTACTGGTACTTGTTACTGCGGACTGCATGGGATAAGCAGCAATGTCTGCCGAGATTTATGCACTGTCCTCATGTCGAAAAACATCCCTGTAATCTGGTTCTGACACCGTTCCTCATGGGTAAATATTCTGAAGCCTTACGCTTTTGAAGGAGCTCTCGTATGAATGTATTATAACTACAGTAGTGACAATAGCTGTACTATGGTGGAAACTATGGTTACCATTTTATGGGCTAATTAAGGGTTCAACTTTACCCTTAAATCTCAGATCTATTACAGTATTTATTTAGCTGATTTTGTTTATTATTACGTTATTAAATATTAGCATTATGTACGTTCTGCAAGCTTCATACTGTGTTTAAACTTACTGCAGCTCATTACTGAGATTATTTTAATACTTTTAGTAACTAATATCACATTTGTTGTGGTGGTGGGGCGGGGGTCTGCAAACAATTTGGGGTTATGAAAGGGGTCCTTGGTTGAAAAATGTTTGAGACCCCTGTTCTAAGGGCCTCACAAAAGTCACATCTATGCGATACAGAGCCGGCAGAGTAAATTCTGCACTGTTTCTGCGTGCATTGACATGCACAGGTAATATCCTGTTATTTATTTATTTTTTATTTATTTCCAATACTAACGTCATCCATTCCTCCTTAAAATGATTAAGTGCAATCTTTCTAGCAGCAGTATCTTTAGGTGGAATCAGAATCTGATCCAGGATCTGTTCATTCCTTACAATTTCCAACCCTAAGGGGCCGTTCACACAAGACAGGTTTCTGTGCTGTTTTGGAATTGGTTTTCTTTGTAAACACACATTAGACGGACGCCTTCCACCACTGCGATGCAGTGACAAGTTAAAAGAACTTCAGCTTTTAAGAACGTGCCTCAATTAACCTGTATTGGGGCCTGGGTAGCTCAGTGAGTAAAGACGCTGACTACCACACCTGGAGTCGCGAGTTCGAATACAGGGCGTGCTGAGTGACTCCTAAGCAACCAAATTGGCCCGGTTGCTAGGGAGGGTAGAGTCACATGGGGTAACTTCCTCGTGGTCGCTATAATGTGGTTCTCGCTCTCGGTGGGATGTGCGAGTTGTGCGTGGATGCCGCGGAGAATAGCGTGAAGCCTCCACGCGCACAACGTCTCCGCGGTAACGCGGTAAACGAGCCACGTGATAAGATGCGTGGATTGACGGTCTCAGACGCGTCCTCCGCCACCCAGATTGAGTCACTACGCCACCACAAGGACTTGGGAATTGGGCATTCCAAATTGGGGAGAAAATAAAAAATAAACCTGCATTATATTCCATGTTTACATTTTTTTTTTTTTACCCCAAGAACACACTGTGTGAACGGCCCCCGTGTCTCACTCTGGGGTTGAGAGAGGGCGAGTTACAGGACAGAACAAGCAGATGTTGAAAGTGTCATGGTACGTAATGATACACGCAGACTGAAAGAGAGATCGAGCATCCTCACCGGCAGTGATGTTTTCTTGCCGCCAGCCAAAATGTCCTCTCGCAACAATAGCAACGGGATGCTGGGTGATCCGAGTACCACTGTGCAACCTGGATACAAACAGCACATACAGTCAGTTCATTTTAAGTCCAGAGTTCAGTCCAGTAACTGTCCTGTCGTTTTTCTCACCTCTGTGTCCTGATGTTCAATCTGTTCCCAGTTGGATTGTGATAGGAGTTCAGTACTGCAGAGCGGCAAACAGCCAGAATCATCATTATTCTCACCGTCCGGAAGAGGCGTCTGCAGAGGAGGAAGAAAGAGGCAGTTATATTTAGCTAAACAGCATTACTTGAAAATACTATAAGGACACCGGCTCTACGATATTCTGGTCCGTTAATGCATGTATGGTATGGCATAAAACATTGACTAAATTGTAGTTTGACTATAAGTAACATTAACATGAAAGGAATAGTTCACCCAAAAATGACAATTCTCTCATCATTTACTCACCCTGGTGACAGGTTATAGGTTCAGTCGAAAAGGACAGTTGCTCTTCAGAGGGGGAATAATTACTTTGATGAAATATTATAAAGACAAACATTTCTTTGGAATAAAAAGCACTTATGCATCATGCACAACAAGACCAGGAATGTGTATAAAGAAAGTAAACAGTCCATTTTATCTTCATGTTGACTTGTAATTATTTTAATCTACTGCCCAAACATTCTCAAAACTCTGTGCTATTTGCACGGCGTAATAAACGTCGCCCTATTACCGCCCGAGGAAAGCAGGCGGTAAACTGAATTCTATTTTGAAGAGATGTTTTGTGTACATTTTCTGTAATTCATCAGATTATGATCAAATGATGGAGACGAGCGTCATAACCTGCATATATCCAGATGCACAGTGTTGTCAAGCACACTTTCGGCACGTTTAAGAGATGATTCAGGTGTCTGGATCACAGTAGTGTAAGATTACAGTCCAGATTTGTTAAAACCGACCCACAAGATTGTGTTCAGCACAGACTTTGTGGGAGCGTTTCCTGATCTGCATAATTTCAGACAGCGCATGCAAATAAAACGTGATTTTACCGGAGTTAATTCCTCCCACTGTTTATTTACTGCTGTGTGTGTGTGTGTGTGTGTTCACCAGTGTCAGAAATTAACTTTTCCATAAAGGGGATAACTGCCCTGTGAATTTAATTTTTAGGAGCGTTTTTACGTTTTTGAGAGCATTTTTCTTTCTTAACAAAAATATATATACTGTGCTTTGTGCAATGCTTTTATTCAATTACTTGAGTTTAATCAGTTTATTAACAGAAGTTATCAATCTGAATAATTATACTGAGAACATATTTTCACCTACGCATACGATTAATTTGACATAAAATTTTTAAAAATAAATACATTAAAAAAGGTTTTAAAATTATGTATAACTAGGCTTATAAAATATTAAGAATGCACAAAGTCCTGGGTAGCTCAGTGGTAAAATACGCTGGCTACCACACCTGGAGTTCGCTAGTTCGAATCCCCGGGTGTGCTGAGTGACTCCAGCCAGGTCTCGTAAGCAACCAAATTGGCCCGGTTGCTAGGGAGGGTAGAGTCACATGGGGTAACCTCCTCGTGGTCACTATAATGTGGTTCATTCTCGGTGGGGCGCGTGGTGAGTTGAGCGTGGTTGCCGCGGTGGGTGGCGTGAAGCCTCCACACGCGCTATGTCTCCGTGGCAACACGCTCAACAAGTCACGTGATAAGATGCGCGGGTTGACTGTCTCAGACGCGGAGGCAACTGGGATTCGTCCTCCGCCACCCGGACTGAGGCGAATCACTATGCGACCACGAGGACTTAGAGCGCATTGGGAATTGGGCATTCCAAATTGGGAGAAAAAGGGGAAAAATCCCCCCCCCCCCAAACAAAAAGAATGCACAAAGTCAGTGGGCACGGTCGTGGTGTTTCCGTGCAAGCATGTGCTGAGTTTAGGCACAAGTGGGTTTGGCGAAATTGTGCACGCAAGCGTTAATGGGCTGGGTCAAGTGCAATTTAATTCTGAGGTTCTTCTCCGGTAATTGCACCGTCTGCGTCCTATATATAGTATATATATATATATTCCCTGACAAGCACCAGCGATTTAAACAAAAGACAGCACATTCATAAGAAGTTGGTGGTGTAAATAGACTGCATGCAATGAATTAGAAGAATTAAAAATTTAGTTCTTTTGTGCATTAACTGCATCCTTGATGAATGTCGGGCATATTTCTATGACAGCAACATGCCCCTTTTAGGGGCCGTTTACACGACAACGTTTTCAACTAAAAACGGAAAAACTTTTTATGCGTTTTGGCTGTTCGTTTACACGACAACGGCGTTTTGAGGCCTGAAAATGCGAACTTTTGAAAACTGGTTTCAAAGTGCACGTTTTTGAAAACGATGCCGTTATCGTCTCCGTGTAAACATACAAAAACGGGAATTTGTGAAAACGATGACGTCATGCGCACGCGTATAGGCATGAACTTCGAGAACTTTGTCCTTACCTCCAGGGCGAACAGACCAACATAAGATCACCAGTTGGAGTCCTTAAAAAGGTTTATAGTTTATTGTAGTAATAAAGCAACCTCATCGTCCGTCCAGACAAAATTGCTCGATGCTTTCGCCATCTTCATCGTTTGTGGAAGAATGCTTATGTGCGCAGGCGCGTAGTGTTTCTTTACAAAGTCACATCGCCAACTACTGGCCTGGCATGCATAATACAGTGTTTTTAGTCGTTTTCGCGGATCCGTGTGAACGCGAAACTTTTCAAAAATGCAAAGGAAAAATGTTTCCATTTTTAGTACATCGGTGTCGTGTAAACGTACACTTATACGCGTGGAAAATGTGATTCACGTCAGGATTTGGATGTACTGTAGGCTCTGTTAAATTATAGAGAATGTAAGTATATTAATAATTTTCAAATAAATGACACACAAATCATGGCTAGTATTAACAGTGATTGTATCGCCACGCACTTCACTTCTACCGGTCGATTTTGAAGAAATTTTATTCATTTATTGAAACACGGAAAAATTCAAACAAAAATATTTCTAACTATAATTTGCACCTCAAACGATACGAAAATATAACCTTAATCACTCTACAACAACAGGTGAAAAACTACCAATAAAATTAGATCACAGTTACAATTGTAAATATAAACATAATAACTGAAAAATAAACCATGACCTATAGATAGTTTAACACAAATCTAATTTCTTTTTGTTTCATAAAATGGCTACAACAGTGATCGTCAGGGACTTCATTTGATGTTCCACTATACAGTATTTTCAGAGTTTGGACTTGAACTTTATCACCACCTGCTGGTGGAATCTCCAAACTGCAAATGTAGGAACTGAGTTTAGACTTTGCGCTGAAAACAGGCGTGCCTCTGAAAAGTCTTAGCACAATTACCTATTTCTCAGGAAAATAGTAAATTGCGCATTGCGCCACTTCATTACCAAACAATACACCCCCAGGTAGCGTACAGACATCCACTGATGGTACACTTTCATGAAAATTGCACTTAGAATTAGCGCTCTCATGAAAATTGGATAAGACGTTGCGCACGGTTGTAGCACGTAGCCCTGCGCTTTGTGCACTCACTGAAACTAGAGCCTCAGATGTTATACAGTAAATAAAAAAAAACTACTTATTTTGCCCCCACATTTTTCAACTTCAGGGGCATTTTTGCATTGACCCCATCTTAATTTCTGACCCTGGTGTGTTCATACGCAGCTAAAGTTCAGGGACAAACCTGTCCCCAGCAGTGAGCTAAATCTGACAAAACGTATCTTTGGGGACATTTTGGGATGTCCTCCTTTGCAAAAACAACCCATGTTTTGGGGGGCGGGTCTATGGTATCTCCCCATACAGACCACCAAGTAAACGTATGTGTTCCTCACCAGTTTCCCGTTGACTTGTAGACGACTCCACAGCTCCTGCACCTGTTTCTTCAGCGTCTCTACCTGCAGTTGATGCCCCGCCTCCATCTGTCTCAGACGCACCTGTACAGCATCACTGTGTAAACTCAACCCGTCCTTTTCCAGGTGACGCAACGCTGATAAACGCTGTGCTACTGCAGGCCCTCGCCCTGAAACACCTGCCAAACTCTTGTGGGGTGAAGATTGAGAACTGTCACCCGCTGCTGAAGTCTCGGTACTGCTGCCGTGGTTACACACAGGGCTGTCCTGATTGGTCGACGGTGGAGAGAGAGGATAGACAGGACAGTGAGAAAATGAGAGGATGGTGTTAAGAGTTTTTAGCGATTCGGGCGGCTCAGACGGACTGTGGTTCTCCATAGGAGATTTGCTGCTAGATTGTGAGTGATCGTGGGTAGACACGTTATCCGGATGTAACCCGTCCACTTCTAATAAACTGTTTCTGTTTGTGGGCAGAGCAGAATGGGACTTGGGTGAGCAAACATTGGGCGTCAAGGATTTATCGATGCCGATTTTCATAGCTTGATCTTCAAGCTTCTCGGACAGCCTATCCACTCGGTCCTTGCCGTTCACTTCGCTTGCGTCTGTAGTGCCAACTATGATATTTAAGTCTTCGGGAATATCGAAGGCAGGTGTACTGATTAAAAGGTCCAGCTTCCTGTTATCCTCTTCTCTCGCTTCCTGTAAGATGTTTTCCATTTGACTGTCAGTCACTCCGTTTTCCACAGAAAGCTCCGCCCCGTTTGTCGAAATTCCTCGCAGGTTTGACGTTTCAGAACCAAAATCGTTGGTTTCACGTTCCGTGCAGTTGAGTCGATTATCCAGTGCTGTCTCTGAATTACTGCGACTGTCGTCAGTGCTGCTTTCTGATGTCTGCGTGCTGTTCCCGTCTGGTTCTGTTGCCATGGTGATCTCCCGGGTGAGCAGGTGGTCTTGCCACTTCTCTTTCAGGTTGGGGTCGCTGCTGCGCCGGTTTGGTGTTGCAGAAGTCGAACTCTCACACGCTGTGGGCAAATCGTCACATGACCGAGTCTTTGGTAACCTGCCAAAACCATCAGTAAAGAAAACGCACAATTCACATGAACTGAATCAGTGTGCCAGTTTCCACTATCTCCTATTCTAGGAGAGGTGGACGGTATGACAGTAATCTCATATCACAGTGTGAGTCATTTTATATAACAGCAACGGTATATTTAGCTACAGTTTATATTGCTGTAATTTTAGATAAACCTTCAATGTGTTTAAAAGAGGAAATAAAGCTTACAGAAATAAATATATATATATACATTAAGTGCACTTTTACCTGCTTACAGATGTAACTAATGGGGCGGAGTATGGCACACATGACTCATCAGAGGGTGTGGAGGGGGCGGAGTTAGGCAGGTAGACAGCACTCCATAGCATCAGACTCCGCACGTGACACACGGGGTGCAAAATCTGAAAGAAACTGAGTGATTTGGACTGCACCCAAAAATGCTCTCTGGCTGGACAGCTTACTAGATAATGTTGTCTAGGTAGGCAGCTCTCTAGATGCCAAAAAATCATGTCTTAGTAGGCAGCTCACTAGATGCCCAACATGCTGACTATGCCCAAAATGCTGTCTAGGTAGGCAGTTCACTATAGCCCAAAAATACTTTCTAGTTAGGCAGCTCACTAGATGCCCAAACATGCGGTCTAGGTAGGCACTCACTATAGCCCAAAAAGGCTGTCTAGTTAGGCAGCTCACTAGATGCCAAAAAAATCATGTCTTAGTAGGCAGCTCACTAGATGCCCAACATGCTGCCTAGGTAGGCAGTTCACTATAGCCCAAGAAGTCTGTCTAGTTAGGCAGCTCACTAGATGCCCAAAATGCTGTCTAGGTATGCAGCTCACTATATCCCAAAAATGCTGTCTAGTTAGGCAGCTCACTAGATGCCCAACATGCTGACTATGCCCAAAATGCTGTCTAGGTAGGCAGTTCACTATAGTCTAAAAATGCTGTCTAGGTAGGCAGCTCACTATATCCCAAAAATGCTGTCTAGTTAGGCAGCTCACTAGATGCCCATCATGCTGACTATGCCCAAAATGCTGTCTACGTAGGCAGTTCACTATAGCCCAAAACTTCTGTCTAGTTAGGCAGCTCACTAGATGCCCAAACATGCGGTCTAGGTAGGCAGCTCACTATAGCCTAAAAATGCTGTCTAGATAGGCGGTTCACCATATGCCCAAAATGCTGTCTAGGTAGGCAGCACACTAACCAAACATGCTAATATTCATGCTAATATAATGTTCACCATATGACCGTAATGTGGTGGTTTGACTACAGAGATTTATTTGCACGTTTTTTTCATTGTATGCATGTTATTTTTACTGTGTAATTTTTGTGTGGACCCGCAACCACTTCTGGAAACTAATGGGGATCCGAATAAAGAAGTTAGGCAGCTCACTAGATGCTGAAATATGCAGTCTGTTTAGGAAGCTCACTATAGCCCAAAAATGCTATCTAGTTAGGCAGCTCACTAGATGTCCAAAATACTGTCTAGGTAGGCAGCTCACTATATGCCAAAAATGCGGTCTAGGTAGGAAGCTCACTATAGCCCAAAAATGATGTCTAGATAGGCAGCTCACTATATGCCAAAAATGCGGTCTAGGTAGGAAGCTCACTATAGCCCAAAAATGATGTCTAGATAGGCAGCTCACTATATGCCAAAAATGTGGTCTAGGTAGGCAGCTAACTATATGTCCAAAATACTGTCAAGGAAGGCAGCTTACTAGATGCCCAACATGCTGTCTATTTAGGCAGCTCACTTGATGTCCAAATATGCTGTCTAGTTAGGGTGCTAACCTACCTAGGGCTAAATGTGTATATATATGGTACGTCTGATGTTTGCCCCAAACTGCTCAATGCAGGTATTTGAGAAAGAGACAATAAACATAAGAACAACAGTCACAGTTTGAGAGAGAATGTGTTGTTACCGTCTCAGATCGTGGTGAATAGAGGATGTTGTGGAAGGCTGGGTTTGTAGGTCTCAGGAGAGTCCACACCGAACATGTCTTCTCCTGAACACACCGCTCCTCGCGCTCCTTAACACTGTTACACAGGAACGTCCCGAAAAGACACGAGTATGTGTGCTGAACTAATTTCACCTACAGAGACAAACAAAGCAGCATTCATCTTATGAGTGTGTTTACAACAGAAGAAGAATCAGAGACGTTTCCTAAAACCCCAAAACTGGACTTCAGAACCGCTTCTCAACGGACTGTATGGCTACTGAGGAATTATACAACAATTCTGGGGTTAATTAGCAGCACAATAATGATATAGAAACTGAAGAAGCATCTATCAGTGATGACCATGAGTACCAGGAAGGCCTCGTTGAACTGAAAGGAGCATGGGAACTGTCTCTGAAGCTGATGAACACAGTCCAGCCACTGCAGGAACACCGGACAGCGCTCGTTCAGATCTTCTGCGTTCTCACCGTGACCACAGCGATCGGCAAACTTATGACCGTAATCCAACCACTCCATCTCAACCAGCACCTGGAAACCCTGAGATGACAAAATCAGAACTATTTACTGAGGTTGCCTTTTAAAATGTGCAGCAAAAATGCAGTTCGAGTTGGTTTCGATTGATTCATTTCCTTACAGCTGAAGTGTGATTTCGGCACCTGCGAATGGAATTGCAAATTTTAAACAGCCTTCTGAATACACCCACCGTCTGCTGTTGAACGAACAAACAGATAGTCCCACCCCACATTCAGGCCATTGGTCGAGACAATATTTTGGACTTTTTATAGCACCACAGAGACACAGTGTTTACAGTTTTCTCTTTGTACGGAAATGGGGAAAACGTGTAGAGCTTCTAGGAATTAAATGCAATTTGGACTTTGCAAAAGAAAAGTTACACACTTCAGCTTTAGGCTAAATTTCAATCTGTCAGTTTCAGTGAATCAATTCAAAACTCTGATTCATCGATTTGTTCACATTGTCGACTCATATGTTCACAAGTCAGTGGTATTTATTAAAATGTTTTAGTAAAATATGCATTGGTAAATGTTGATATTTATAAGTATGTATGGTTGTAGTGGTGCATACTAGATTTTTATTGTACTTTACATCTTGCATTTAACATTTTTTTACTGGCAACAATGGCTGTTAGTTTGAAATGATGGTTCCTCTGATTGGAAATAACACACTTGTAGGCCCATTTCAGTGCAAAAAAAATGCATATAGTCCAGTCCTCGAATCTGATTGGACAAGAGATGTTTTATGAGTACTGATGTCTCCGAATATCAGCACTCGGACACTTCACTGTGTGTATCACTCCGCTTGTGTTCATGCCGTTCTAAACTAAAGTGTAACAGCTGTGCGGATGTGTACAAAGCTAGATGTGTCTCTTTACATTTATTTCCGCTTGGACGGCTATTTTTACACAGAGAAAATACGATGCATTTGACAAAAATGACATTATCCTCAGAAAACTGACAAACACACTACAGCATCTCTGCTTGGGAGTGGCAACAGACAGACACAGGTAATCGCACACGGTCAATCTCTCTCTCACACACACACACACACACACACACACACATCTTTGTTTCTCTAATAACTTGTTAGAAACAGCCCAAGCCGTTATACTAGTTAAAGAAACATTTTTGAGAGGCTTGTGGACGCATCATTCGGTTTGAAATAGCAACGGCAGATTCTGATCTGTGGCGTAAGAAAGTAGTTCCATGCACAAATGCATTTTTTGTGATCGTACTCAGTCTTCCTAATGTTCATTGAACTATTGTGTATATATATATATATATATATATATATATATATATATATATATATATATATATATATTTTTTGTGTTTGAGTTGCCACAGTATGCAGTAGACTGGCATGTCTTAAGGTCAATATTAGGTCAAAAAAGGCAAAAAATAAATTACTTTCTCTAGAAACTCATCAGTCAATCATTGTTTTGAGGAATGAAGGCTATACAATGCTTGAAATGCTGAAGATTTCATATAAAGGTGTACACTACAGTCTTCAAAGACAAAGGACAACTGACTCTAACAAGGACAGAAAGAGATGTGGAAGACCAGATGTACAACTAAACAAGAGGATAAGTACATCAGAGTCTCTAGTTTGAGAAATAGACGCCTCACATGTCCTCAGCTGACAGCTTCATTGAATTCTACCCGCTCAACACCAGTTTCATGTACAACAGTAAAGAGAAGACTCAGGGGTGCAGGACTTATGGGAAGAATTGCAAAGAAAAAGACACTTTTGAAACAGAAAAACAAAAAGAAAAGGTTAGAGTGGGCAAAGAAACACAGACATTGGACAACAGATAATTGGAAAAGAGTGTTATGGATCTTAACCCCATTGAGCTTTTGTGGGATCAGCTAGACTGTAAGGTGCGTGAGAAGTGCCCGACAAGACAGTCACATCTATGGCAAGTGCTACAGGAAGTGTGGGGTGAAATGTCACCTGAGTATCTGGACAAACTGACAGCTAGAATAACAAGGATCTGCAAAGCTGTCATTGCTGCACGTGGAGGATTTTTAGATGAGAATTCTTTGAAGTAGTTTAAGACGTTTTCTTTGTAATAGTAATTTTTCACATTATTAATGTCCTGACTATACATTGTGATCAGCTGAATGCCACTTTAGTGAATAAAAGTAACAATTTCTTTCCATAAGAGCAAAATCTGTACATTATTCCAAACTTTTGGGTGCCAGTGTGTATATATATATTCTCCTGGGATTTTCACACACAACAGTCTCTAGAATTTACTCCAAATGGTGCCAAAAACAAAAAACATCCAGTGAGCAGCAGTTCTGCGGACGGAAACACTTGTTGATGAGAGAGGTCAACAGAGAATGGCCAGACTGGTTTGAACTGACAAAGTCTACAGTAACTCAGATAACCACTCTGTACAATTGTGCTGAGAAGAATATCATCTCTGAATGCTGTTCTGAGATGCGGGTTGATGCTGTTTTGGCGGCACGAGGGGGACCTACACAATATTAGGCAGGTGCTTTTAATGTTGTGGCTATATATATATATTTATACACACACACACACACACACACATACTTAAACACATATTTTTGCACTAAAAAAGGGACTTCAAGGGTGTTATTTTCAATTAGAGGAACCATAATTTAAACCAAATGCCATTTAAAATTGCCAGTTAAAAATGTTAAATGCAAGATGTGTAGTACAATAAAAAATCTAGTCTGCACCACTATAATAATATAGTATATTAGGAAACATAATATACATATATACATATTACAATATTGTCAAAAGGCAAATTTTCAGATTATTTTTATTTTTTCTCCCCAATTTGGAATGCCCAATTCCCAATGCGCTCTAAGTCCTCGTGGTGGCGTAGTGACTCGCTTCATTCCGGGTGGTGGAGGACGAATCTCAGTTGCCTCCGCGTCTGAGACCGTCAATCCGCACATCTTATCACATTGCTTGTTGAGCGCGTTACCAAGGAGACGTAACGCGTTTGGAGGCTTCACACTATTCTCCGCGGCATCCACGCACAACTCACCACGCGCCCCACCGAGAGTGAGAACCACATTATAGCGACCACGAGGAGGTTACCCCATGTGACTCTACCCTCCCTAGCAACCGGGCCAATTTGGTTGCTTAGGAGACCTGGCTGGAGTCACTCAGCACACCCTGGATTCGAACTAGCGACTCCAGGGGTGGTAGTCAGTGTCAATACTTGCTGAGCTACACAGGCCTCCAATTTTCAGATTATTTATATTTCTAAGAACGCACAAAGACACCAAAATGAGAATGACGTCATCAGTGCTGTGTGTGTCTGACCTCGATGGTCCTGTAGAATGGATCCAGGAGCAGTTTGGACAGAGCCACTATCTGCGGTGTTCTGTCCCAGCCGTCAGAGCAGTGCACCAGGACGGGCCTGCGGTCCCGATCCACTGCGTTCACCACCAGCAGAGACACCTTCAGCAGCAGAGACAAGTGCTGCAGCCATTTAGTGCCCTCCAGAGCAGACAGCCAACTAATGAGGGAACATCAGAGAGAGGGGAATATATCAGGAGAGAAAGACAACCAAACACTGTCTGCATGTCTTCAGTGCAGGACTTCCTGCTGTAAACAGGTTTGGAGGTTTACATACTTGACCGGATCAGGGACTTGAGCACAGAGAGTTCGCAAACACTGGAAGCTCTTGCGGATGGAGTGAATGTTGGCCATACCCATAAACATCACCTCACTGTTGGGATAGTACTCTACAAGAAACACACCATAGAGGAACCAATGAAAGAAAACTCACTGCAAAATTGTATTCTGAAACTAGTATTTACTGATCCAAAACATGCTCACCTTAACAGCATTTTAATCAACTGTCCCTTTAAGGCCACTTTTAGCTATCAATGGAACGGGCAGGACTGTTAATGTATCCAAATATTAGGCTTAATATTTAGTCATGAAATATCAGGTTCGGTCACAATTCGAGTGTGTGTTTGCATATATAAAAAGCATAACATCATGTATGACTTGCAAGGTTTTATCGTTAACCAAAACGATTAAATAGTAAATGCTGATGTGATATTTGCAGTGTTGGTGAGTTGCTTACTACAAGTAGTGATGCTACTAACTTATCTACATTTTTCAGTAGCTTTACAGTAGATCAGCTGCTTTTAAAACAGTGTAGCTTGACAGTAACTAACTACTTTTTCCAGCAAGTAGCGGTGTAGCGCGACCAAACGCTACATCATGTTTTGGTCAGATTATAACAAATTGCCTTCTTTATTGCGTAGAAGCCAAAACATCTGATGAAATAACAGTGTATTCTGGCTGCTGATGAGAATCAGGCAGCGTCTGTCTAAAACAAAAACAAAAAAGCATTACCACCATCTACTGGCAGCTTGTTATACTTGGATAAGAAGAGACTCTCTGATGGTTATGTAAAGCGAACAACCACAGTGATCTGTCACGTATTCAAGTATCATTTTTATAATAGAGCAGGGTCAAAGAATGAACAACATCATTGTGTTCAATACAAGTTAAACTCATTCAACAGCATTTGTGGCATAATGCTGATTACCGCAAAAGTTCATTTCAACTCGTCCCTCGTTTTCTTTAATAAAAGCAACATGTTAATGTCAAACTCTATTGGAATCATTACTGTTAGCCGAGTCTCGTGCATTGCACACGATAGCCAATATTTGCGTGAATGAGCATTAACAATTTGCTGCTTAATGTACAGCATTTCATATAAGTCACTTACATGGTGTCATTTCGGTTAGGATGCTGCCTTTGTAGTCAGTAGACAGCAAGGCAGCTCACTAGGGTGTAAAACAAAGCTACATTCTCAGTCTTACCCAGAACAGAGAAGAGAATAGAATAGTCTTTATTATGAAATCTCTCAGGCTTGCTGACTCGTAAATGAGGTTCCACTAAAGCTCAGACTCCAGCAGATGGCATTACCTGGGCATTCACAGCCGCCCCCTTTCGCTCGATTGGCTACTGCAGCTGCATATGACCTGGCGTCCATTATTAACAGCTTCTGAGGGGGTGTGGCTCTGGGCTCCGCCTCCACGTTCCCATTGGCCACGTGAGGATCTGAAACACAGAAATTAAAGGAGAAGCTGAGGTGAGCAGGGAACACAAAGCCACCGCATACAGACTGCAATTACAATCTCTTACCGGTACCGTTCACGTGATGCTGAACGCATGAGCCATTGCTGTGCTGTTTGCTCGCCACTGGATCTGTGATGCAGGCTTTTGCAATGGCCTGAATCAAATGCTCATCGTCAGCATTTCGCCATCCCCACCAGCTGACCTCAGGCTGCCCACATCGACCGATCACAGCACCTGAACTCTGGTGCCTGGGTCAAAGGTCATAGTAAAGGTGAGTAAAGCACATCTGGGCCTATTCATGTTGTCCTGGGGTGAAGCCAAACGGCTTATTGCTTATATAAAACGGTGGACAAAAAAATGACCAATTAAACCTTTTAATTATTCAATTTAATGGCAGTAATAATAATAATAATAATCCAAATAACAATTCTTCTTCCAGGTAATATTAGCTTAACTGTAGGCTGTTTATGTTTGGCCATGGCCTTCGCAGCCCATTTTACTGCCATTATGTGGCATAAAACGTGATTTTATCCGTCAGGATAAAAAAAAGTGTCTTTATTAAAGGAATATTCCGGGTTCAATACAAGTTAATCTCAATCGACAGCAATTGTGGCATAATGTTGATTACCACAAAAATTAATTTCTTTTAAAAAAAGCACAAATCTGTGTTCCAGTGAGACACTTACAATGGAAGTCAATGGGGACACTTTTTGGAGGGTTTAAAGGCAGAAATGTGACGCTTATAATTTTATAAAAGCACTTACATTAATTCTGTTGAAACTTGTGTATTGGGGGTCTGGGTAGCTCAGCGAGTATTGACGCTGGCTACCACACCTGGAGTCGCAAGTTCGAATCGAGTGACTCCAACCAGGTCTCCTAAGCAACCAAATTGGCCTGGTTGCTAGGGAGGGTAGCCATGGGGTAACCTCCTCGTGGTCGCTATAATGTGGTTCTCGCTCTCGGTGAGGCGCATGGCGAGTTGTGCGTGGATGCCGCAGCGTGGGCCTCCGTACACGCTACGTCTCCGCGGTAATGCGCTTAAACAAGCCACGTGATAAGATGTGCAGATTGACGGTCTCAGACGCGGAGGCAAATGAGATTCCTCCTCTGTCATCCGGATTGAGACGACATTGGGATTCGGGCATTCCAAATTGGGGAGAAATGGCAAAGTAGTTGTAAAAATGGCTATAAATTTACACAGATGTGGTTAGTGAGTGATTTTATCACACTAAAATCATGTTTACATACACATTGTTTACGTCTTGTGGCTATACGGATTGGCCCCATTGACTTCCATTGTAAGTGCCTCACTATAACCTCGATATTTGCTTTTTTTTTAAAGAAGAGACGATGATGACTATGAACATGACGCATCTAACTATATTTTGGAGCTAAATGGAATACACACACCTGTAAACAACAGATGGGATTCTCTTCCAAGATCGAAACGCCGCAACCTTTTCCAGTTCTTGGTCTGTGATTGCAGCAGGCACAACAATTTTCTCGGGGTAACTGGCACACAACCTGTGACATCACACAAACACACAAACGTCCTCTGATTAGGATGCATCTATAGTTAAGTTGTGTAAGAAGTTATAGGAATAGTTCACCAGAAAATGATCATTTTCATTCTGTCAAAAAACACGGAATGAAACACATTGTTGCAATGAAAGTGAACGGTGACTGGGTCTGTCAGTTTCCACATAGGACACAAAAAAAACACCATAAATGTATATACAAATCATACAAGTCTATAAACTCGTGTACTATATTCCAAGTCTTCTATAGTCATATTATGTAGCTTCGAGTGTGGAACAGACTCAAATTTAAGTCGTTATTCACTGAAAATCTTGCCCTCCACTTCAGCTCTCAAATCCCGTTCACATTCAAAACGTCACCAACACCAAACACTGTTGGATCTTGAATGTGTCATAAATGATGAAAGACAGTGCTGTGTAGAGCTTGACAGATCTAGTCACTATGAACTTATATATATTTCTGGGTGAACTAGCATCACCTGTAGTTGCTGTTGATGTTGGAGATTCTCCAGGCACTGTGTATGTCAAAGTTCATCCGCTCCATCTCACTCTTAAACCTCCACTGATGTCCTCCTTCAAACACACACACACACACACACACACACACACACACACACACACACACACACATTAGCATGTTACTGGGCGATTGTGCATAATTTCTGGATCACTATATGGTTGAATTTGTATTCCTGTTGCTTCATCCTGTTAGCTGTAATGCACTTTATTTGGAGAAGTTACATGAGCATCAAGTAAACAAAGAACCTGGATAAACTAAATGTCAAGCACTGAAATGTGTGTGTACCTGCACGACAGATCCCATCATGCAGTTCTCTCTCCTCATCAGACACGCTCGCACTACACGAGAGAAACGCAAAGGCGAAGAGCTCCTCTAGTCTGGCCGGCGGCCGCATGACTGCAGTTATCCTTCTTAACCAATCCTGACACTGCTCTGGAGACAGGAAGTGACACCTGAACACAACAGATCAGTTATCCAATCACTCGGTGGATAGTGTTCATTTTTGTTTTTTTTTCATTTTTGGAATGCCCAATTCCCAATGCGCTCTAAGTCCTCGTGGTGGCGTAGTGACTCGCCTCAATCCGGGTGGTGGAGGACGAATCTCAGTTGCCTCCGCGTCTGAGACCGTCAATCCGCGCATCTTATCACGTGACTTGTTGAGCACGTTACCGCGGAGACATAGCATGTATGGAGGCTTCACGCTATTCACCGCGGCATCCACGCACAACTCACCACATGCCCCAAAGAGAGCGAGAACCACATTATAGTGACCACGAGGAGGTTACCCCATGTGACTCTACCCTCCCTAGCAACCGGGCCAATTTGGTTGCTTAGGAAGCCTGACTGGAGTCACTCAGCACGCCCTGATTCGAACTCGCAACTCCAGGTGTGGTAGTCAGCGTCAATACTCACTGAGCTACTCAGGCCCCCCTGTCATGCAATATTCATAGATTTTAGTCAATTTTATTCTGACTAAAATGGCATTTAATTTTAGTCGACAGAAATAACATATGTTAACTGACGATAATGTGCAAAATGACAAAAACATGTACTGAACAGACCAAACTTTAGCCGAATACTGTATTTTGAAAAACATATAAGCTACTTACAATTATTTAAACATGTATCACACATTTTAAAGATGAATATGTTTATTATGTAAGATTAAACAACATGAGGAAACCATCCCGTTCCCGTACCAGCAATGTTCAGGATGCGCCAATCACAGTCATTTGTGAGATATAAAAATAAAAATCATTTTCAAAATGTACAAAATGTTTCCTATCAAAAAGTCTAAAACACCCTGAGCTTTTTTATTTTAAGAAATAATAATAAAAGATTATTCTGCATTACTCAGGCCAACATTTCTTTTGTCAATAATTTCAGCTTTTAATGAGACTTTGACTTTTTTTTGTTTTTTTACTGTCTCCAGACGGTTAAGGCGTGGTCACACATACCTTCTCATGCCGAAATTCCACGGGTGAAAATGACGTGAGCGGACGCTGAGCGTGTGTGAAACCAGCAAAAATATAATTGTCAAACAGCATAAATGTGTGAAATTTTGGGCAGTTGGTGGCGATAGAGGGTTTGAGTTAGAGACTCCAAATTTGCTCCAGTTAATGTTCAGACTGTCCTCTATCTGTGTGCCAAATTTCACAACTTTCCCACATACGGATCTATGGGCTGCCATAGACTCAATGGCGGAAGAAGAAGAAGAAGAAGAACACTACTAACGATTACAATAGGTGCCTACACACTTTCAGTGCTTGGCCCCTAAAAAGGGTTGTTTTGAGGGGGCCTAGGTAACTCAGTAGTAAAATATGCTGGCTACCACCGCTGGAGTTCGCTAGCTCGCTAGTTCGAATCCCAGGGTGTGATGAGTGACTCCAGCCAGGTCTCCTAAGCAACCAAATTGGCCCGGTTGCTAGGGAGGGTAGAGTCACATGGGGTAAACTCCTCCTGGTCGCTATAATGTGATTCGTTCTTGGTGGGGCGCGTGGTGAGTTGGGAGTGGTTGCCGCGGTGGGTGGCAACCCGCTCAAGCCATGTGATAAGATGCGCAGATTGACGGTCTCAGACACGGAGGCAACTGGGATTCGTCCTCCGCCACCCGGATTGAGGCGAATCACTACGCGACCACGAGGACTTAAAAGCACATTGGGAATTGGGCATTCCAAATTTAAAAAAAAAAAAAAAAAAAAAAAGGGTTGTTTTACAAAACAGAGTTCTGGCAAACTAGCCACAAACTTGCCACTCATTATTTTCACATGGATTGTGAAATCGGATTGATGGATACAGTCAAGGCCTGTCTATTATTTCCCTGTTTCACTCAGACATACTTCACATTTTAGAGATTAATTTGTTGTAAATGCAGATTCAAGTTGACTGAAGATATTGTACACATAGCAAAATAAGATACAGGATGACACATTCACCTGTTTTATACAGCTGATTTGAACAGTGTGAGCAGTACCTGATAATCTTGCAGTCTTTGCAGGTGAGGTGCAGTTGTGTCAGATCGCGACACTCCACACTTTCTATCAGCTGCAGAGGAACCTGACACGTTAACAGAGAGAGAGAGTTCATTTCTACACACAACATCTCAAATTATGCATTTAGGCCTTGAAGCAGAACTATTTGAGAAGGTGTTTCATTTTAAACAGTATACGGTTTCTTCAACTCCGGGCACTTTTAGCACTGTGGATTTCTAGAAAGTAAAATCCTGTTAAAACATTTTTTCACACTCTCACTAGTTTATTTAGTTTATTTAAAAAAATGCATTTATAAGATGTGCGGATTGACGGTCTCAAACATGGAGGCAACTGAGATTCGTCCTCCGCCACCCGGATTGAGGCGAGTCACTACGCCACCACGAGGACTTAGAGCGCATTGGGAATTGGGCATTCCAATTTGGGGAGAAAATCAACAAATAATTCTTAGAGGATGGAAGTCAATTTGCACTCTCTCATTTCAAGAATGGTTCACCGGATTGGGCAGGGTGGTGGTGAAATATTATGTAATTGGCATGATACATATTTACCTCGCAAATAAATAACTAAACTTGATTTTATTCTGAGTTGTTCTGAAATTCTTGGATTTGGTAGATTACGTTAAGTCCTAGTTGCCACAGATTTGCGATCAGTGTTAGTACACACTAATGGCCCAACACTGACAGAGCATTGGGCATGTCTTCTGGGACCTTAGCCTTCTGACTAACTATGCAACATTAACTAAGTGTACCTAAACTGTAGGGACCAAATATAAACTTTATTTAGAACAACATAATGTTGGTCGACTTGCCCAATTCCCAATGCACTCTAAGTCCTCATGGTGGCGTAGTGACTCGCCTCAATCCGTGTGGCGGAGGACGAATCTCAGTTGCCTCCACATCTGAGACCGTCAATCCGTGCATCTTATCACGTGGCTTGTTGAGCGCGTTACCGCGAAGACGTAGCGCGTGTGGAAGCTTCACACTATTCTCCGCGGCATCCACGCACAACTCACCACGTGCCCCACCGAGAGCGAGAACTACATTATAGCGACCACGAGGAGGTTACCCCATGTGACTCTACCCTCCCTAGCAACCGGGCCAATTTGGTTGCTTAGGAGACCTGGCGGGAGTCACTCAGCACACCCTGGGATTCGAACTTGTGAACTCCAGGGGTGGTAGTCAGCGTCAATACTCGCTGAGATACCCAGACCCCCTCTGAATAGTAGTTTTGTTTAGTCCCCCTAGATCTGCATACACTTAATTAAAGTAACACAACTCTCAGCCAGAAGGGGTGACTTAATACAATCTGGACAGGCCGACCAACACTACCGTTTACAGATAGTACTTATAATTAGTCTCCACATTTTCCAATGTACCCTTGACTGGAATAATATTAACAGTAATCAGAGGTAATGACTAACAATACTTTTACACTAGGTGCAAACATTAACTGATGCTAAAGAAGGTAACACACTACTATATGCATACTACAATTAATGTAAATATCTGTTATATAGATTCTGAAAGGGGTGTGAGACAAACTTACGAGACAAAAGGGGAATGCAAACGTACAGTATGCACTCAACTATATATGTATTAAAGCACGTCTTCCTTTTCTTCGTCTTTCTGTCTTGTCTCTGAACAACAATCTAAATCGAGCAATTCTGTGATTTGGCATCTAAAAACAGCCATTTGGCTCCAAAGTCATTTTTTTTAGTCTGGAGTCCTGTTAAACTTCATTGATATTCATATACTGCACCTGTCTCGCATCTGAGATGACAACACAAACATGCATGTTGTTGTGTGAAAAATCACTCACATTGATGACGTTGTCTTGCAGGTTGATGTGAAGGCGGTAGCTGGTTAAGGCAATGACAGAGCCCTCTCCCCTCCCAATGTGTTCCACACACTCTCCATGCAGCAATGGGAACGGCACCTGCCAGCGTCAGTAATACATTGTTAATTACAGGTACAGCATGTGTGAGTACACCTGCATGTGCTCTTAATGTTCCACCTGTAAGTGTTGGTCTTCTAAAACTGGGCTCCCATTGGCCTCCAAACTCTGCTGCCCCTCTTCAACCTGAAATGAAAAGTGCCATCAGCACTGATCTGAGAGCAGTATAAGCTAAAGTAAAGGAGGGTTAGGGGTCTTACCATGGCCCCAGGAGAGGTGGGCAGAGAGGGTCACAGTCCAGAGAGAGTAGCAGGCCACAGTCCTGGATCGTAATCACACTGAACCTGAGAGACGTTTGCAATAAATGGTCTTTAAAGTTTTAAGATAAAGATCGACTACTAAAGCAATACCATAACCCATGAGCAGTTCGGCTCTTGCTGAATCTTGCAGAACACTTCAAAGCACCATGCCACAATGATTCATGAATAATTTAACTGGCCTCAGGTAATAAATAAAGTCATGTATGGTCTGTATTTTATCTCACTCATCAAACAGTTACTGCAACAGGACGAGACCTGAGGGTCTTTAAATAACTGTGGTAAGTCTTTAATTAAATAAAAGCTGAACAACTTTCAATTGATCTGTGTATTTTGCTGTGTGTGATGCACATGGCTTGAAATGCGCGGTCTGATCTCAGACGATTGAACCTTTTTCAAACACAGAATCGACAAATGCAACCTGCACTACCTAAACATACATACACACACACCGCCACCCTCCATCCCCACCAGCATGTCATCTATAACATGCATGCTCAAACATGTACACATTCCATGCACTTCGTTTCTAACACGTGAAGCAAGTGAACCGCTGGCAGAAACAGACACTTCAGACCTGGTTCTGGATTGGTCTCTCTAGATTTACAAGTAAAGACAGAAAGTCTGAAATACAAAGATAAAAGGAAGTTAAGCAAGACAGAATTATATGATAGCATGTCCCACTCTATGCTCAATATGCTGTCTAGTTAGGCAGCTCACTAGATGCCCAAAAATGCTGTCTAGTTAGACAGCTCACTAGATGCCCGAAAATGCTGTCCAAGTAGACAGCTCACTAGATGCCCAAAATTGCTGTCTAGTTAGGCAGCTCACTAGATGTCCAAATATGCTGTCTAGGTAGGCAGGTCACTAGATGCCGAAAATGCTGTGTACTCTCTAGTTAGGCTCTTTAATGTCTAGTCTCACTATATGCCACAAAATACTGTTCAGTTAGGCAGCACACTAGATGCCCAAAAATGCTGTCTTGGTTATGCTGTTTACGTAGGTAGCTCACTATATGTCCAAAAATGCTGTCTAGGTAGGCTGCTCACTAAATGTCCAAAAATGCTGCCTAGTTAGGCTGCTCACTAGATGTCCAAAAATGCTGTCTAGGTAGGCAGCTCACTAGATGTCCAAATATGCTGTCTAGTTAGGCAGCTCACTAGATATCCAAAAATGCTGTCTAGTTAGGCTGCTCACTAGATGTCCAAAAATGCTGTCTAGGTAGGCAGCTCACTAGATGTCCAAATATGCTGTCTAGGTAGGCAGCTCACTAGATGTCCAAAAATGCTGCCTAGGTAGGCAGCTCACTAGATGTCCAAATATGCTGTCTAGGTAGGCAGATCACTAGATGCCCAAAAATGCAGTCTAGTTAGGCAGCTCACTAGATTTCCAAATATGCTGCCTAGGTAGGCAGATCACTAGATGCCCAAAAATGCAGTCTAGTTAGGCAGCTCACTAGATGTCCAAATATGCTGTCTAGGTAGGCAGATCACTAGATGCCCAAAAATGCTGTCTACTCTCTAGTTAGTCTCTCTAGAGTCTAGTCTCACTATGTGCCACAAAACACTGTCTAGTTAGGCAGCTTGCTAGATGCCCAATTATGCTGTCTAGTTAGGCAGCTCTCTAGATGCCAAAAACTTTGCAATAATAAAAGGAGGTTAAGCAAGACAGAATTAGATCATAGCATGTCAAAGCAAGTCACTCATGGCTCAAAGTGACCAAATGAGACCTTATCAGAATTCAGACAACCAATAATAAATAGAAGTGGTTGGGTAAATAATGAAACCGGTTTTGCATCATGTGAAGGCGTTACAGTTGGCTATTGAATTTGACTGCAGTGTAACCTAAGCAAAGAACATCCAAACAAAAAGCCTTTTGATGCTGTTCCTCTATTGACGAGGTAATGTTCTGCTGGCTTTTAACCTGTATGTGCAAATTTACTCAAGCTGCATAATTCTACAGACTACTTTCTGCAGGAATACACCTTTAGTGAATCTAGTGCCCTATTGCAAGAGCACCAAATCTAACTCTAGCGAGGGAATGATCAAATTGCAAAGATAGAACAGGTCGAAAGATTTATGTTAAGAGAATAGCACTTGTTCCACTCAAATACATAGATGGCATTATTAAGCATCTAGTGTGCTACCTACCTAAATGCTATCTAGAAGCATGTAGAAAATTGACAGTTTAGACGTGTTCAGAGTCAAATTAACTACTTTGGTGCCACGAAAAGGGTAGTCTAGCTAGGCAGTTCACTGGATGCTCACGTTATTTCCAAAATGCCGTCTAGGTAGACAGCAAATTATATATGCCCAGAATGCTGCATTGGTAAGCAGAAAACTAGATGGTCTAGATAGGGAGCACAAGCACAAGTGTCATTTAAACTGGCCTAAACTGAAAGTTCTCTCTGCTAGTGGAGTATGACACAAGTGCATTGATTAAACAGCTGCAGTGTGCAACTTATAAAATGTTACAGATGCATTCCTGTCATTAACCCTTGTGCGTCAATAAAAAAAAAGTTACTCAGAGGTCCTTAGCGGACAAAAATGTCCATGTCAAAAAACTGCCATAATAATATTATATATTAGTATTATTTTGCACTCAAAATATCGTCTTGTGCATGCAGAACATATATATTTTTTTTGCACTCAAAATATCATCTTGTGCCTGCAAAATAACCTTTTGTGTGCTCAAAATATCATCTTGTGCATGCATAAATGTTTTTGTGTGCTTAAAATATCATCTTGCATGTGCAAAAAAACATTTGTGTGCTCAAAATATCATCTTGTGCATGCAGAAAAATGTCCGTGTCAAAAAACTGCCATAATAATATTATATATTAATATTATTTTTCACTTTCAATGAGTTAATTTTTTTAACCAACATCAGTCCTGATCATAACTACCAAATATTCATTTATTTTCAGGATTTTAACCCTTTAAATGACAGTTTGTGACACGCACATACAAAACACACTCTGACATCCATACCAACACACACACACAATTTTAGCTGCATCATTTATTCAGTTGTCCTGCAGTGCTCTATAATACAGCAAACAGTAAATAGGAAAAAAGCTTGTATTTGCTCCATAGGCTAAACATGAGAAAAATGGCGCCATCTGGTGGAAAATATTACAAATGTAAATTTTGAAGCCAGGGCTACGGAATGAAAGCATAATATCATAGAATTCATGATTTTATGCTTTAAATGGCACTGGGATCAAATATTGCAGTTTTAATGGGTTTCAATGGGGACATTTTTGTCCTGAAGGTCCTGAGTGGAACTATTTTATATACACAAGTGTATTATAGGAACTGAGGTTGAGGTTGGCAAAATGTATGCCGTTGGCATTAACACAGCCAAAATGATCGAAAATACAAAAATGAAATAGACAAAAATGCCCCGAAGGGTTAAATCATAAGCGCTTGTGTTGTTACTGTTGTTGTTGTTGTTGGAGGGCGGAACCCTTCAAACAGACCGAATATTCTGAACAGTAACCCGTGGATAAAGCGCTGCATGCGCCGAAAACTCACCTGGGCTTTGCGTTAGTTCCAACAGATGTGCAGTCTTGCGGTAAAAACTGGTGTAGAAGGAGAAATGAGACGGTCAAGAGAATGTAAACATTGAGAGTAATCCGCTCTACACCGCCATGACGCTCCGCTCTAGGCTGCGCTGCTCCGGTCACATGACGCGATGACGTCATGACGCAGACACGAACCAGTACAGCTGGAGTTCAGGAAATGCGCTTTCAATTGAAACCAGTTTGATTATTTGATCAATTATTTTAAGCAGTATTGCAGTGTACATATATTTAAAATCAATAGTGGCGCCTGCAGTTGACTGAGAAGTCCCGTAATTCTGTCGGCTGTCTACAATCAGAACTATATGGAGTTATACTCGTGCCACAATTCTGCGCGCACAAAATTATATTTTGAGCGCACAAAAAATGTTCTGCGTGCGCAAGATGATATTTTGAGCATGCAAAAAGGTATTTTGCACGCAGAGTGGGTAGGATGAGAAAGCCATATGTAAGAATTTTGAGCAAATTCACATTCAAATAAACTTTATTCAAACGCCAAATTTATTTTCGTTTGCTCAAAATGAATTTGTCTTTGCAAGAAGATGCATTTCTTTACAAAACTGAGTTCAAGCGCATGTAAAATAACTTTTTGTGCACTCAAAATATCATCTTGCACTTGCAGAACATTTTTTTTTTTTGCACTCAAAATATCATTTTGTGCGTGCAGAATGTTTTTTTTTTTTTGCACTCAAAATATCACCTTGCGCCTGCAAAATAACTTTTTGTGTGCTCAAAATATCATCTTGCACGTGCAGAAATGTTTTTGTGCCCTCAAAATATCATTTAGTGTGTGCAGAAGTTTTTTTTGCACTCAAAATATCATCTTGCGCCTGCAGAACATATTATTTTTGCACTCAAAATATCTTGCGCCTGAAAAATAACTTTTTGTGCACTCAAAATATCATCTTGCGCCTGCAGAACTTATTATTTTTGTACTCAAAATATCTTGTGCCTGAAAAATAACTTTTTGTGCACACAAAATATCATCTTGTGCATGCAAAATATTTTTTTTGTGCTCAAAATATCCTCTTGCATCTGCAGAAATTTTTTTTGCACTCGAAATATCATCTTGCACGTGCAGAACATTGTTTTTGCACTCAAAATATCATCTTGCATCTGCAGAATTTTTTTTGCACTCCAAATATCATCTTGTGCCTGCAAAAACTTTTTGTGTCCTCAAAATATAATCTTGCGCCTGCAAAATAATTTTTTGTGTGCTCACAATATCATCTTGCATGTGCAGAAATGTTTCTGTGTGCTCAAAATATAATCTTGTGCCTGCAAAAACTTTTTGTGTGCTCAAAATATCATCTTGCATCTGCAGAATTTTTTTTGCACTCCAAATATCATCTTGTGCCTGCAAAAACTTGTTGTGTGCTCAAAATATCATCTTGCATGTGCAGAAATGTTTTTGTGTGCTCAAAATATCATCTTGCACGTGCAGAACATTTTTTTTTTGCACTCAAAATATCATCTTGTGCATGCAGAAAACAAAATTGCACTCAAAATATTATCTTGCACCTGCAAAATAACTTTTTGTGCACTCAAAATATCATCTTGTGCATGCAGAATTTGTTTTGCACTAAAAAAATCTCATCTTACACGTGCAAAATAACGTTTTTTACGCTCAACATTTCATTTGTGTGCTCAAAATATAATTTTGCATGTGTTGAATTGTGGCACATACAGTATATAACTCCACAGCACTAGCGATGCCCAATTCGTGAATGAGTCATTCTTTTGAATCGGTTCTTTTCAGTGAATTGGTCAAACGGGAAAGCAAAACGCTCTGAATCAATTCTTGATCCAATTCGAATCATTTGGATAGCTCACTCACAAATTGAATCATTTGGATTCTCACATTAAGAATGAATTTAATTAAGAACTGAACACTTTGGTGTTGTTTTTACAACAACAACAACAAAAAAAGTATTTTATTTATTATTATGGCACATTTTGTATTTACTCCTTTTGTACTTTGTGGTCTTTGTTTGCCATAACAGTGTTCACTGTCCTCAATGAATGGCATATTTGTCTTTGTGTTGTTCAATAAATGTGATAACGAAGGCACTCCTTTGCATTGTGTTTCACAGTTATTGATGCAGTTCTTTTTTAATTGAAAGAGCCAAAATGAGAAAGACAACCTAACAACAATTCACCGTGGTAACTATAGTTTACACTAAAATACCATAGTTTCTACAGTTTACTATAGACCTGTGGTAACTTGTTATTGGGCACCAGCTGTAATCAAAAAGAAATTAAAATGACAGACATTTTGAAAGTTTCTTACACAGATTGAAGGAGATTCCGTATGAATTTATGATATTACAGTATTATTATGGTATTTTGGTGAACAAAATGTAAAATCTCTATATTATGAAATGTAACTAATTACATCCCTTTTTAGTAACATCACTGAAAATAAAATAAAAATGTCAGTAACAATAATTAAGGCTCAGATTTGTATGTTCGATTGACTTTCATTTATTTGCAAACTTTACTATTGTTTACATTTGGTCTTTAAACTAAATTGAATGAGTGAACTTACACTAGTAGTTAAACAAATCTACAACCAGACAAACAAAAAAAAAAAAGGCATTTTGCCAAAAAACGAATTACTGAACGAAATGAAAAATAGTTCAGAAAACAGAACCGAAAGACAACTTTCTCTTGCTTCACCCTCATGTTAGATTGTACACCAACAGAAACAGATTTATTGTGCTTTTCATCTCTCTTCAGCGCCGTCTCCTCTTCCGTTGCAGCATTACTGGGTTCTTGTTTGACTGTGACTGAACTTGCGTCCAAGCTGGAGGTGCAGCAGCCTGAAACAGGACTTTGGACTTTGTGTGCAGATTAATATGATAGTGGTGATCTTCCACTATCACAAACATCTCATCTCATTCTTGACCTGTTTAGATAGAAACAACAAAAGGTGTAATAACTGTTATGAAAATGCCAATTCATCCCATATCACAACATCACCGTGCAGCTGGGTTCAACTACAGTAACACCTTCCAAAACGGTCAGAAATCTAGGGGTAACCATTGCTAACCAAGTAAATTTCACAGACCTCATCTCAAACACTCTACAATATCAGGAAGATAAGACCCTTCCTCTCTGAACATGCCACACAACTTCTTGTTCAGTCACTTGTCATATCTAGACTGGACTACTGTAACGCTCTCATTGCAGGCCTCCCTGCATGTGCAATTAGACCCCTGCAAATGATCCAGAATGCAGCAGCACGTCTGGTCTTTAATGAACCAAAGAGAGCTCATGTTACACCACTCCTTGTCTCTCTCCACTGGCTGCCGGTTGATGCACATATCAAATTCAAGTCTCTGATGCTGGCATACAGAACAGTCACTGGGTCTGCTCCAGCATACCTAAAATCATTTCTGCAGAGCTTCGCGCCCACTAGAAGCCTGCGGTCGGCTAAGGAACATCACCTTGTTGTACCAACACAAAGAGGCACCAAAACACTTTCCCGGACTTTCAGCTTCATCGTACCACGTTGGTGGAATGACCTTCCCAACTCCATCCGTGAAGCTGACTCACTTTCTGTCTTCAAAAAACGGCTAAAAACACATCTTTTCCATGAGCACTTAACCAGTCACTAAAAAAAATCATTCTTGTTGCACTTTAATCTGTCTTGAATACTATTCTGATGCTAGTGAAACTTGTAATATGGCACTTTTCATACCACTGTCTCCTTAAGATGATTCGATTATAATGTATTCCTCTTTTGTAAGTCGCTTTGGATAAAAGCATCTGCCAAATGAATAAATGTAAATGTAAATATCTGTAGCGAAGACGCCGGGGCAGTTGTGTTAAGATCCATATGCAGTTTAATAAACGTATGAACAGTACAACAAAATAGCAAATAAAAGGATAAATAACAAAACAGGCAAGGGTCCGGTACACAGGAGACAGTCCAAGAAATGCAAACCAAGTAAATCCAAGAGACAGAGGGGTAATCCAATAAACAGGCAAAAGGTCCAAAAACTCACAATCAGGCAGGGAAATACGATAAACAGGCAGGAGTCAAAAACACAGGAAGAACAGGAATGGTAATAATGCTCAGAATTGCAGACTAGGCAGAACAAGACTTTGCACTGAATGCAAGTAAACAGAGAACTTAAATAGTCTGGGGTAATATGAAACAGGTGTGTGGTAATCAGTCTGAGTGTGAGAACAGGCTGGTTTGAACAGGGAATTTTTAGTATATTCAGCCCAGGGAAGGAAGTGGCTCCAGTCATGCTGATACATTTATGCTCGGAGGAATTTACCTAGGACTTAATTAAGGCATTCAGCTTGTCCATTAGATTGAGGGTGATATCCAGAGGTTAGACTCACGTTGATGTTGAACAATTTGAAGAATGCAGACCAGACTAGGGAGGTGAATTGAGGGCCACGGTCGGAGACAATGTCTTCTGGTAGGCCATAGAAGCGGAAGATATACTGGAACAGGTTCTCAGCACATTCCATAGATCAGGGGAGCTTGGGCAGAGGGATGAATCTTCAGGTCTTAGTAAAATGATCCACCACAGTTAAGATGGAAGTGAAACCCTGGGAGTTGGGTAAATCTGTGACAAAATCCACTGCAATATGAGACCAAGGATGATGAGGGGCAGGCAGGGGCTGAAGGAGACCAGACGAAAGCTGTCGAACAGATTTAGAGGTGGCACAAACATTGCAATTTTTAACATAGTCAGCGACCTCTGTCACTAGGTTTTCCCACCAAAACCGGTTTTGCACTAACCTGCAAGTGTGCACCTGGATACCCAGAGCAGGCCGAGTCATGAACCCACTGAAGAACTCTGTTGCACAAGGATCTGGGAACAAAGACTTTGTCAGGCAGTCAGTGGGACTGGGTTCTTGATTCTGAGCTTGGGTGATTTCAGCCATAGTGTCCCATTGTACAGCAGCGACAATGAGGGTTGGTGGGATTATCGGGGTCACTGGGTTTTTGCAGTTAGTAGACCCATAAATGCGGGACAGGGCATCTGCTTTGATGTTCTTGGAGCCGGGTCGAAAGGTAATGCTGAAATAAAATGTGGAGAAAAACAGAGACCATCGATCTTGACAGGGATTTAGTCGTTTAGCAGACTGAATGTATTCCAGGTTGTGATGATCCGTGATAACCAGGAAAGGATGATGAGCTCCCTCTAGCCAATGCCTTTACTCCTCGAAAGCCACTTTCATGGCCAAAAGTTCACGGTTGCCGACATCATAATTTCTCTCAGCATCTGACAACTTGCATGAGTAGAAGGCACAGGATGGAGTTTGGCGGGAGAACCTTGTCGTTGAGAGAGCACTGCACCTACTCCTGAATCTGAGGCATCCACTTCCAGTACAAAGGGTCAGGTGGGATCTGGATGATGGAGAAGGGTGCAGTCGTAAAGCGTCGTTTAAGATCATCGAAGGCTTGAGGAGCAGAAGATGTCCAGATCCGTTTCAGAGCTTTTCCACAGAGCAAAGAGGTGAGTGGAGCAGCAACCGAGCTGAAACCTCGGATGAAACGTCAGTAGAAATTAGCAAAACCAAGGAAACACTGTAGTTCTTTGACAGACACGGGTAGTGGCCACTTCAGCATGGCTTGCATCTTAAAAGAGTCCATGGTGACATACCCCAGAAAAGAGATAGTTGATTTGTGAAACACACAGTTCTCCATCTTGGCATACATTTGGTGTTGAACCAGGCAGTTGAGCACCACTCTGACATGTTGAACATGTTCATCAAGGGAAGAAGAGTATATCAGAATATCATCAATGTAGACAATGACCCATTTGCCAATAAGATCACGAAAAATGTCATTTACATAGGCTTGAAAGACCGAAAGGCATCACCTTTAAGAAGTTATAGAAAAGAAGTGACATATTATGTTACATATTGTATATTTAGCTGTATGGAATATACTTAATAGTAAATAGGTCTATAAGCTGTATATGTCACGGTTCCGGCAGTTGTTTCCATGGGAACACTGATCATTCTCGGGGAGACACTGATCACGGCAATCATTTACTCACCCATTCCACCTGCTTCACTCTGATTGCACTCCCTACTTATTTCTTGTGTTTCCCCTCTTTCTTCGCCAGTTTATTACTTGCTGTCGAATGTTAACTGTGCTCTCTTGTGTAGTTGGAGCTTGCTCGTGTCTCTGTTGGTTGCCTGTCTGTAGAGGTGTGGTTACCTTCCCGTTTGCCACAGTCTTCGCCAGTCCTGTTGCCCAAGGAGGATTCCTCTGTCTCTGCCCGTGTCTCAGGGGAGAATATCTTCTGGGCTTTGCTTCACACCACACCAGCTTCAACGGACTCTCTTCGGATTGCTCCTGACTTCCACAATACACACACTCTTCCCACTGAGTGTCTCGCTTTAACTCCGCTCTCTGCAACCGGCGCCGGGTGCACCTGACCTCATTCTTTGAGAACTTTTGTGTTTAATAAATCCTTTTGAACTCTCACCTCTGCATTTGGGTCCCTTGTCTCCCCTCACCCTCTGACAGTATAGGACAGAAGAGAGTAAAAACACACACACGTTCATACACTGGAATAGTCATACATGCATGTGATACTTTTGTCTTGTCTAAGATTAACCAATTAAAATTTGCATTTAACTTCGAACTCAGTGGCCGTTTAAGTTAGTTTAAACTTGAACTTGAAAATATTAAGTAAATTCTACTTTCCTACTTAATTCAAATGCTCTAGCTTATACTGTAAGTATTATTTTTGGTTGTTTGTTATCTTTACAATGCATCATGTTTTAGTCATAAAGTAGAAAACCTTGTCATATTTGATAATTTGAGAAAATTTCTCAGGTAAATGTAAAGTAAATTTTACTAACTTCTAATTAAAGCTACCAAGAAATGCATGAAAATATGGTCTGTTAAATTTACTAGCAATTTCTGCATGGAAATTGTTTCCTAAGTTTTTGTTTTTTAAGTAAACCCCACTCTCCACCATTCTAATTTTATTCAATGTATACACACGCCTCATTAGTGTTACATCACTTTTGACCAATGCTCCATAAATGCTCCAGTTGTTTGTAAAAAAAATGTTGACAGTAATTTTATAGATATTGCGCTCACAAAGAACTATAATGTATCAAGCCGATTAAATATTTCCGCTGAGAAATGTATATAGTTTCTCTGAAGATTTCATTAATTTACGTGCCTTTCCCAGGCCTGAAAACACAATTTTAAAATTCCCTGATACAGTATGTCCACGTCCAGGTTTTTCATGTCTATTGGAGACAGTAATAGACCGTAGTACACACAGTGTAATGTGAAGTATTTAGTAGTGTCCTATTCTGAACAAGGCCTTCATCTCATTGGTGTTGTGATACCAAAAGTAAACTGAACAAGACATTTGATCTGATTAACTGCAGTTTTATGATTCCACAAATAACTCAAATCCATATAGCAAAGCTTTGCTTTGGTAACTGAAACTACACCCCCACTTTTGCAGGATGTTTTAATGGCTGTTTTTTGGGTCACCGCTGACATATTAATTGGTTGTATTGATCCTGTTGAATGATTTAGAAGCTCACAGAACGCAAAACTGATTTTCCACAGCACAGGCCGAGGAATATAAATAAAGACCTAGAAACCAAATCTGAGGGTTATGCTATAAATAATATAATATTGCAACATTTAACCATTTATTCTGTGACTCGCATATTACATGATCACAAAAATAAACCACATGTGAAATGGGCAGCTGTCTATCCAGACAGCATGTTGGGACATTAATGAACAAAAATGCTGTCTAGGTAGGCAGCTCACTAAGTTATGAGACACGGCCACTGTTTAGCTTGCTTGAGCTATAACACTGAAATTTCAGCATTGTTGGAAGTTTGAAAAAACCTTAATTATGTCAAATTATATGTGTCATTTCTGTTTTACATTTTAATTTTGATTCATTTTTGTGATAAAGAAATATACTAGTGTGAAGCAAAATTCTAGTTAATTGAATGCGACAAATATTTAATGCGACTTACAGTAGTTGAGTGTTAATATAAGACCTTAATGTTGTCAACTTGTCACACTCAAAAGCATTGATTTTGTAAGTTTATATTATGCTTATGATATATTAAGAAAATCATACTGACATTTAAATACATATACAAACACACATATTTGTTCCCTAAATGTTTAATTACTTACAGGATAATTACTAATTCTGATATTTCTTTGCAGTCCTATGAAAAGATGAATATCAGGCGACAAAAGCTTGACATTTCATGCATGCGCAGAGGCGCACTTCAATCTACACAAATCAATAACTGATCAATGACCAATAACGGGCCTCAAATGAAGGAGAGATCTGCTTATTCTTGAGCCACAGCAAGATTTACATTTCCTGAAGGAAACAGCAGTGCATTGCAAGTCGCAGGACAGAAATGATTAGTGTTAAAGTCTAAGGTTCATTGATAGTTAGAAAAGTTGTACACCAAAATATGAATAGAGATAAAGAGAGCTTGAAAATGTTAATTAACATGAACCAGTGTCAGAAATGAACTTTTACATTAAGGGGCAAGAACTGCCCACCTGGATTTGATTTTCAGGGGCATTTACACACACACACACACACACACACACACACACACACACACACACACACACATATATATATATATATATATATATATATATATATATATATATATATATATATATATATATATATATATATATTGTGTCATTCTTTATTCAAGTAATAAAAAATTGTACTTTGATAAATTAATATTAACAGTGATAAATAAATGCTGTAAAAGCAAATTGTTTTTTATTTCATGATGCCTAATGCATTTACTAATATTAACAAATAGGACCTTATTGTAAAATGTTACCCAGTCATCAGTCTAAGAAATGTTGCTGTTATTGGAAGAAAAAGCCCAAATAGCCCCTCCTAAGTTTACATTTTAGCAACAAGAACAATCTGAAAAGCCCAAAAATCAAACTTGCTTCTACACAAAAGTAACATGTCACAGATTTGCAGCTCTTGTAGAGACAATCTAGTGTCACCGGAGGCAGTTAATGGTCACGGTTCTGAAATAATCCTGCTCATGGCTAATAGGTTTGGCATGTGAATCTGCGTGTCATGCGTGACTGTCCTCCGTGTGGCAGGCGTTAATTGTGTTACTGACAGGTTCATATGTAGGCAGCATTCTGTCTGACACACTACCGGAGCATCTCACTCTTTCACTGTGACTTCATGCTTTCAACGAACTGTGAATACATTTGCTCTGGTGTTGTTCACTTGGAGGATCAATGACTGATCTTAGATTAATGGAGTGCTCAGCTATGTTACATATATCAACTGTATATTGCATTATAGATAACTTTGTCTCAGTTGTTTATCTTAAAATTTCATTGGATAGGAGAAGTAAAAATAGACATAAATTGTTGACATACAGTACGAGTGTAAAGGTATGAAATGAATGTGATTAGCATAGCTCAGATCATTAGTTCTTGGAGGCATTTGATGAGAAATATTTGAGTTCATGTTGAGATCTCTGACTTTAGGTTGCAAACTTTGGTATCTTGGAAAATCTGAGCACAGTTTGAGACACTGTTCAGATCTCTTGTAAAACTAAGAGGAGACACATGTGAGATTAACGGAGTCTTTTTCTCTGGGCAAACATCAGCAAAAGTCTCCTTGTGCTCTCTTTTTCATCTCATTGCTCTCTAGGAGAAAAAAGTGAGCTGTCAAAGAGATCTAATTTGTGATTTTATTATGCGGCTCTCTGGAATACTTGATTGTGATTGGTTAGTTGTGGTGTTCTGTGGTTAAATACTTTTTGATAATGACCATCGCAAGCCCTTTCGAGATTTAATCAAGTGCAGGATATGAATTACAGATATCTATACTTAAATTTTCACTATAGTTAAAATACTAATTCTTGATATAAGCAATTGAATTACTATAAAACATTTAGTAATTAGGTTTGCACAAGTAGAAACATTCATTCTTGATATCAAAACTTTTATTTTAACTATAAAAGCTGTAATTTTGAATATCAGTAATTGCATTTTTACTAGAATTTCACAATAATCAATTCAATCACTTTCAAAACCCAATTGCAGTTATCGATAATTAATTTCTTACTAGTTCCAATTAAAATTCAAAATGCACTAATCAGCTTTTTACTTCTAAATAAAAACAATAATTTGATTTCAGTAATTGCATTTTTACTAGAATTTCACAATAATTAATTAAATAATGTTCAAAACACATTTGCAGTTATCTAGAATTAATTTCTTACTAATTCCAAAAAAAAAAAAAAAAAAAAAAAAATTCCAAATGCACATCAGATTTTTACTTCTAAATAAAAACAATAATTTGAAATCATTAATTGCATTTTTACTAGAATTTCACAATAATCAATTCAATCATGTTCAAAACACAATTGCAGTTATCGATAATTAATTTCTTACTAATTCCAAATAAAAATTCCAAATGTACTTATCAGCTTTTTACTTCTAGTAAAAATGATAATTTGATATCAGTAATTGCATTTTTACTCGAATTTCACAATAATCAATTAAATCATGTTCAAAACACAATTGCAGTTATCTAGAATTAATTTGCTACTAGTTCCAAAAAAAAAAAAAAAAAACAATTCCAAATGCACTAATCAGATTTTTACTTCTAAATAAAAACAATAATTTGAAATCATTAATTGCATTTTTACTAGAATTTCAAAATAATTAATTAAATAATGTTCAAAACACATTTGCAGTTATCTAGAATTAATTTCTTACTAATTCCAAAAAAAAAAAAAAAAAAAAATTCCAAATGCACATCAGATTTTTACTTCTAAATAAAAACAATAATTTGAAATCATTAATTGCATTTTTACTAGAATTTCACAATAATCAATTCAATCATGTTCAAAACACAATTGCAGTTATCGATAATTAATTTCTTACTAGTTCCAAATAAGAATTCCAAATGCACTAATCAGCTTTTTACTTCTAAATAAAAACAATAATTTGATTTCAGTAATTGCATTTTTACTCGAATTTCACAATAATTAATTAAATCATGTTCAAAACACAGTTGCAGTTATCTAGAATTAATTTGTTACTAGTTCCAAAAAAAAAGAAAAAAAAAATTCCAAATGCACTAATCAGATTTTTACTTCTAAATAAAAACAATAATTTGAAATCAGTAATTGCATTTTTACTAGAATTTCACAATAATTAATTCAATCATGTTCAAAACACAATTGCAGTTATCTAGAATTAATTTCTTACTAGTTCCAAATAAAAATTACTTCTAGTAAAAACAATGATTTATTAACATAATTTGGTTTTCACTAGTGGCGATGTTAATTTCACAAATCTGTAATGTGATTGTAACTACCTGTAGTAAGAAACCCTTCAATTTATTGCTTTCTGAAATCCATTTCCAGATATCTGAAATCAACATTGCCAGGTTAGTAAAAAACAGAATTAGAGATATCAAAAATTAGCATTTGTACTACAGTTGTTATTTAATTGTTGATTTCAGGAATGGACATTTGCACTAGTAACAATGTAACAATTGATGTCAAAATGTATCATTTTTATTAGAAAGTAGTACATTTCTAATATGTACGGTATATTTGGAATTACAGCTGGTGTGAAATTAATGATACAGTAGATATCTGTAGTTGCATTTTGAGCAGGAGTGAATGACAGATCATTGGGAAATTCAACTAGTGAAAATGCAGTTACAGATATAAAAAAAAAAATACAGCTTTTATTAGTTGTATTTTACTAATTCCATTCCTCATGTCAAGAATATGTATTTCTAGTAATAAGTAATTACATACTTTTTTATATCAGGAGTTAACAATTTCACTAGTGGAAGTCTAAATACTGATGAGCATTTTCACTCATAACAATTTGCTGATTTCTAAAATGTGCATGTTTAATAATGAAAATGAAATGACAGATATCTATAACTCATACCCTGCACATTATTTAATGTCAAAAGGGCTTGCGATAAATGACTGTAGTCTAAACTGTATAGTTTTGACCGTTTCTTACATAGCTGTGGTAGTTTCATGTCTCTCCAATCACTACACACTCTCTTCTCAAACAATTATATCATTTGAACTCATGTGATTTATTTACACAAATAATGTACAGTAAGACAGTTGAAAAGTAGGCATGGTTCTGTGAAAGAAAGTAGCCTACAATGACTTTCTCCCAGAAAGTTGGGGGATGAATGTAGAAATTATATGATCTGAATATTAAAATCTCTTAAGGATATGGAGATACTGTACAACTGACAGGAAAAGAGGCTATGGATGGGCATCACTGAATCAAACAGCTGAGGAATGACAAAACATTTCTTTCATTTCAGAGAATAAGGCCCCTGTTATTCTAAACCGTTCCTAAATAACAATGGACCTTGAGGTTGGGGTACAGACGTGTGTGTGTGTGTGTGTGTGTGTGTGTTTATGTATGAAGGATTATTATCTACCTGTCACTTCCTAAACAGGGTATGTGTTATTTATATCGGCCAGTAGACAACAGCACGGCTAATCTACAAAAGGCTGTCCATCCACGTCTCACTGTCCAGCTGAATTTCGGGAGTCCCTTATTGTTGTGAACGCCTCCGTCCAGCACTGCTCATGGTGAGTAACCAGAACAACCAGTGGGTTTAATGATGGTTTGGGAATCAATTGTGCTAGATAGTGGCACATGGTTAGCTATAGAGTGTTCTCTGTGTTGGATTTTAATTAGTGATCGGTTTAAAATCAGCCAGGCCGATTAATCGTCCGATATTTGGCCATTATTGGCCAACTATTGGCTAAAAATAATAAGTCGTTCCCCCATTGTGTCAGTTCCAACATCTACAGACAGCCAATGGATAATGTACATTTTCTGTTTTTAGTGAATTTTGAATAAATATAGTTTAAAAGAAGTCTTTATTTCATCAGCAATTCTGTGCACAAATCGTTTCCACAATTAAAATATATTCACCGGCGTACTGGTCGCCCCCATAGACTGAAGATGGGGTCTAAATTGGCCTAATATAACATTACTGTCTTCTGACACCATCAGCGGTACACCAGCACTCAGCTTGCTTGCTATGTATCAGACATTTCAAAAACTCTTATCGGTCGATCGCTGATTTAATTTAATATGTCCTAATGCTTTAAGGATATCAGGATTGAGTAGACCATGAATACAGACCAAGAGAGAGGAATTAAAGGGATAGTTCACCTAAAACTGAAAATTCTGTCATCATTTACTCACCCTCACGTTGTTCCAAACTCCCCAAAAGGAGATGTTTAACAGAGTGTTTACACTGCTCTTTTCCATATAATCAAAGTGCACTGCAAAAAATACTTTTCCGGGTTCAATACAAGTTAAACTCAATCGACATCATTTGTGGCATGTTGTTGAAATTAATTTCAACTCATCCCTCCTTTTCTTTAAAAAAAGCAAAAATCGAGGTTAAAGTGAGACACTTACAATGGAAGTCAATGGGGGTCAATCTGTAAACATTAAAATACTCACTGTTTCAAAAGTATAGACACAAGACATAAACAATATGTGTGTTAACATGATTTTACTGTGAGAAAATCACTTACTAACCGCATCTGTGGAAAGTTATAGACAATTTAACAACTTCGTTGCCATGACGATGTATACAAACTCTAAAACGACTGTATAAATGTTGATTTTGACACGTTTGAACTTTCCAGCTCAAATAATACATGAGTTTGAACAGAATAATTAATGTAAGTGCTTTTATAAAATTATAAGCTTCACATTTCTGCCTTTAAACCCTCCAAAATTGTCCTCATTGACTTCCATTGTAAGTGTCTCACTGGAACACACATTTGTGCTTTTTTTAAAGAAAAGGAGGGACGAGTCGAAATTAATTTTTGTGGTAATCAACATTATGACACAAATGCTGTCCATTGAGCTGAACTTGTATTGAACCCGGAATATTCCTTTAATTTGTATTTTTATCTTGTTTTCCAGTAAAACTATCTGAACATTCTTAAAACAAGATGAATTTACTTGACAAGCAAAATTGCATTTGATATTTTGTATTGTTTGCAGAGGATTTTTTTAGTGAGGTGTATGCTTAAAACAAGAAGAAAAATGGGATAAGATAATGTGCCAATGGGGTAAGAAAAATACTTATTTTAAAGGGAAAACTAGTTTATTTTTCTGACCCCATTGGCAGATTTGTTTTTTCTTCTTTAAGCATAAAGTTTACAAAATTTTGTCAGATTTTTCTGAAAACAAGACTTAATATCTTGTGCCATTTTTTTTTTTTTTTTTTTTTTTTTTTTTTTTTTGTCATGCAAATATTTCTCGTTGTAAGAATGTTCAGATGTTTCTACTGGAAAACAAGACAAAAATACTAATTAAGAAAATGATTTTTTTTATTTTATTTATATTTTTGCCATGTGGATGGGTACAAAGGGCTGTCAAACTTCAATAAAAGCACCATAAGAGTTTCTTAAAAACATCCTAAGTCTTCTGAAAACATTCGATAGCTCTTTGTAAGAAAACAGACTGAAATTTGAATCATTATTCACTGAAAATCTTGCCATTGTCACCAATCATTGTATGATAAAGAGCAGCGTGAACATTCTGTCTTCTGCTTTATGTTCCATAGACGAAAGGCATACAAGTTTGTAATGACATGAGGATGAGTAAATGATGACAATTTTAATTTTAATTTTGAGCTGAACTGTGCCTTTAAGAAGGATACGAGACGTTAGATGTCAAATGATGTCTGACGGATGGAGGGAGGCTTGGATCCATGTGTAGTTGGAATATATTATGTACAAAAATGCCAACTGACAGTACGTACATTCATGGACCTGATGGATGTATTTCATTATACTTTATGAATAAAAGTTTATCTAATTTACCCCAGAGTTTTCACAACATGAAGCAGCTTACAAGACGGAAACCTTGCCCATGTTGTTGTAACTGTGTGTTTAACTTCAACTATTATTTGCCTTGACGTTTTCTACAGGCGCCAAAGAAGGCAAAGAAAAGGGCTGCAGAGGGAGCAAACTCCAACGTGTTCTCCATGTTTGAACAAGCTCAGATCCAGGAGTTCAAGGAGGTCGGATGTTTCTTCTTTTTGTCTCTTTGTCTGTTTTATTGTTTGTAGCCATCAAGACCTCGATCTTTAAAGAGTTATTCTGGAGGACGCAGCTGGTAATGTCTGAGAGGCGTCGGCAATCTGATATTCCCGTCTGATCCCTATTGAGGGCTTATATATATTTATAGAGACACTGCTTAACATACCAGATTCACAGAATTCTGTTGGGATAACTGGTACATGTGTGGAATTCCCAATTTGTACAGTATCTTTGGTAGGAACCTTTGGAATCGTGCCATAATAATATATGGTAGGAAAGATCACAAATGCAATCTCTTTATCTGAAATGTTTCTCCCAGACAGCAATGAGATTAAATGGAGAGCAGTGCTCTTATGCAGTTTCCTCTTGTTTCTCTTGAGCAAAAGACCCCAGTCATTTCACACGTCTCCTCTAGGGTTGTCTTTAAAATGTGCCTTGATTCTCCAGGATAACAAAGTCTGCCATTAAAATTCTCAATATGAATATTTATCATTAAATTCTTCCAAGAGCATATGATTTGAACTATGCATTACTCTTACTCAACAATGGTCTCATTTGTTTCCATTTTTATCTCTCCTATATAAATTTGATATTTCAATGCAACATACACTAAAACAAATATTTTAGCCTATTTTTAAGATGTACACATTTCAATTTCATAGCAAAATTCCAAAGTGAATTGGGTAGTGTTTTACCAAACAAAATTAATGAAAATGTTATGGAATTTTGTTATGCAATTGAAATGTGTACATCTTTTTTTTTTTATTAATCTTTTTTTATTCTCCCAGTTTGGAATGCCCAATTCCCACTACTTAGTAGGTCCTCGTGGTGGTGCGGTTACTCACCTCAATCTGGGTGGTGGAGGACAAGTCTCAGTTGCCTCCGCTTCTGAGACCGTCAATCCGTGCATCTTATCACGTGACTCGTTGTGCATGACACCGCGGAGACTCACAGCATGTGGAGGCTCATGCTATTCTCCACGATCCACACACAACTTACCACATGCCCCATTGAGAGCGAGAACCACTAATCACGACCACGAGGAGGTTACCCCATGTGACTCTACCCTCCCTAGCAACCGGGCCAATTTGGTTGCTTAGGAGAACTGGCTGGAGTCACTCAGCACACCCTGGATTCAAACTCGCGACTCCAGGTGTGATAGTCAGTGCCAATACTCACTGAGCTACCCAGGCCGAAATGTGTACATCTTACATATAGGTTAAAATAGGGGCCTGGGTAGCTCAGCAAGCAAAGACGCTGACTAACAACCCTGGAGTCACGAGTTCAAATCCAGGGTGTGCTGAGTGACTCCAGCCAGGTCTCCCAAGCAACCAAACTGGCCCAGTTGCTAGGGAGGGTAGAGTCACATGGGGTAACCTCCTCATGGTCGTGATTAGTGATTCTCGCTCTCAGTGGGGCGTGTGGTAAGTTGTGTGTGGATCGTGGAGAATAGCATGAGTCTCCACATGCTGTGAGTCTCCGTGGTGTCATGCACAACGAGTCACGTGATAAGATGCACGGATTGACGGTCTCAGAAGCGGAGGCAACTGAGATTCGTCCTCCACCACCCGGATTGAGACAAGTCACTACACCACCACGAGGACTTAGAGCGCATTGGGAATTGGGCATTCCAAATTGGGGAGAAAAAAATAAATAAAAATAGGCTAAAATATTTGTTTGAGTGTTGCACCTTTATGTTAAAAAAAATCGTTATACTTTTTTGTCTGTAAATATCTAAACACTCTTAAAAAAAGAAGAAAAAAAAAGATACATTTACTCGAGAAGCAAAATGACATTAAATCTGTCTTGTTTCGTGAGAAATGTAACCAAATATAATAACGTTTATGTTTATAACAAGAAAAAACAATTTGCCAATGGGGTAAGAAAAAAAAATCTTGATTCAATGGGAAAACAAGTTTATTTTTCTTACCCCACTGGCAAATAGTTTTTTCTTGTTTTAAGCATAAATTGCACCAAATGTTGTTAGATTTTGCTGAAAACAAGACTACCCCCCCCCTTTGTCCCCAATTTGGAATGCCCAATTCCCAATGCACTCTAAGTCCTTGTGGTGGCGTAGTGACTCGCCTCAGTCCGGGTGGTGAAGGAGGAATCTCAGTTGCCTCCACGTCTGAGACCGTCAATCCGTGCATCTTATCACGTGATTTGTTGAGCACGTTACCGTGGAGACGTAGCACGAGTGGAGGCTTCACGCTATTCTCCGCGGCATCCACGCAGAACTCACCACACGCCCCACTGAGAGCAAGAACCACATTATAGCGATCACAAGGAGGTTACCCCATGTGACTCTACCCTACCTAGCAACAGGGCCAATTGGTTGCTTAGGAAGCCTGACTGGAGTCACTCAGCACGCCCTGGATTCGAACTCGCGACTCCAGGTGTGATAGTCAGTGTCTCTACTCGCTGAGCTACCCAGGCTGTTTAGATATTTAGATATTATTTTACCAGAAAATAAGACACAAATACTCACTATGAAAATGTTATTTTTTCACAGTGCATTAATCTAAGATTAAGCAACCTCTGAGCAATACAATTTTCCTCTGGAATGAAATGGCTCTTCTCCATGTTTTTAGGCGTTCACCATCATGGACCAGAACAGAGATGGCTTCATTGACAAGAACGACCTGAGAGACACGTTTGCAGCTTTAGGTTGGTTTAGACAAGTTTTGAATGTCATGAAAAAAATGTCCATGCATTTTATTTTTTTAGGACAATTAAGCACATTTTACTGTAATGCTTCCAGAGCTTTCACTTTTGAGTTTATTTCTATTCACATTATTCTTAATGGCAGGAATGATTTGTTACATTACTGTAAATAAAATATCATAATACAATGTTTTATTCAAAACAAGGCTGTACAACAAAAACTAGCATGATATAAATACTCTTATGCTTCTTTATTCCATCTTATAGTCCTGTCTTTTGATTGACAGGCCGGCTCAATGTGAAACAAGAAGAGATTGATGAAATGCTGAAGGAAGCATCTGGACCGATCAATTTCACCGTGTTCCTCACGATGTTTGGAGAGAAACTCAAGGGTAAGGCTTCAAGAGACAAGACGGACACTTGTTGAAAAGTACTTTAGATTTAGCTTCATTTTTACAGTATATGTACAGGCAATTCATTCACTCTGTGCTCTCATACTCAAATACTGACATGAGTTTGATTCATTATAGGCGCTGATCCAGAGGAAACCATCCTAAATGCCTTCAAAGTGTTTGATCCTGAGGGGAAGGGAATTCTCAAGAAGGAATAGTAGGATGTTCAATATTTTCTTTGTGTCTCTGTTTGATTTGATCAGTTTTAAAGTCAACATAAAAAGGCATTTACTTCCATATCTGACATATTTCTGAATGTAACAGGACATCAATGTGAAAAAAAGGAAGGGCGGGACTTGATCTTATCCATCTGAATTGATTGGATTGTGAAAAGTGGGTGTTACATACAGTACTATGGAGATAGGTGATTGAAATAGTTGGAAAATAAGAGGGATTTGTGGTGTCAGCCGAAAAGAAAAGTCATTTCGGAGGCGGAAGACAAGCTTTTTTGCTTTTGCACTAATGAGCATTGATGAATCATTCACTACGGACACATTGCAAAATTTCAGTACAATACGGGAGTGACTCCCGAACTCGAGATGGTCACTTGAACATTGGGCAGGTTGCAGAGTGAAGCATTTACCCATGATTTTAGATTTGAATTGATTTCATGGGTGCTGATCACACCGGATCAGATGTTTTTGATTGAGTTTTTTAACCGTTTCTTTTCAGCGTGACCGAGATGCTGACCACACAAGCTGACAGATTTTCAGCAGAGGAGGTGAGAGATGTCTCACATTTATGGTTGACACTGATGGTTGCAGGTTGCCATGGATACAGTGGCAGTTCCACTGACCTCTCATCCTCATCCTCAGATGGAGCAGATGTTTACCGCATTCCCCCCGGACCCTGCGGGAAACCTGGACTACCGGAATCTGGTCCATATCATCACTCACGGAGAAGAGAAAGACCAGGAATAATATAGCCCTCGGCCAATCCCAGCGCTCCCTGTGTGCCTGTCCACGCCCACTTATTTATGATTGACAGGCTTGAATCCGAGCTCAAAGTCAATAGAGAATATTCTGATTTTTCAATGTGTAATATTGTGTCTGTGTTTGTAAAATAAACGCCAATCTTTGCACCATTATCACGTCTTATGTCAAAGTCTATTTATGCAATTCTGTAATAATCCAATAAATACCTACAGTATAGGGGAGACCGGGGCAAGCTGTCACAGGCTTTATCTCAGTAACGATAAGATTTGGAGTCAAAAGTCTCTAGTGGAGGTTTTGTATGTTGTTTTCAAAACCTAAATCATCTAATAATTGTTGTAAATTTTTCGCTATCATTGTACTTGGGTAAACAAGGGAACATATTTAAACCACACTGGCATACATTAAGACAAGAGTCAACTATATTATGAAGGTAGATTTTTTACCAAAAGGTTTAAATGTGCATTTTTCCAAATGTCAATTCGGGGCACGTTGTCACATTTACAGTATATCAGGGCAGGTTGTTACATGTATTTTAAATGTCATAAATTAGACAATTTATTAATTACATTTTTTTAAAAAAAATTTTTTTTAGCCAAAACAATGTTTTGATACTTTTCTATGTTACCTTTTCCATTTCTGTTGTTTCATGAATCATTTGGTGCTTCATAATTGTTTTACTTTTTAAATTTAGCTGAAAAGCCTTTAATAGGCTGTTTAATGAAGACGTAGATTTAAAGACAGGCAGAGATTTTGTTTTAGAGGTTGTCCTGGGCTACCATGTATATATATATATATATATATATATATATATATATATATATATATATATATATATATATATATACACACACAGTTGTGGCCAAAACCATTGGCACCCTTGGTAAATATGAGCAAAGAAGGCTGTGAAAAATATGTCTTTATTGTTCATCCTTTTGATCTTTCGTTCAAAATATTCACAAAAATATATCTTCTAAAGGACATCGAACAATTGCAAACAACAGCTTTTAACACAATTGATCATGCTGTTCTCATTGACCGGCTTAAACAGGATGTTGGTATGGCATGGCCCTAAGGTGGTTTATCTCATACTTGTATGATAGAACATTCTCTGTTAAAATTGGAAATTTCTCATCATCTTCATCATCTATTAAATGTGGGGTTCCACAAGGCTCAGTTTTAGGGCCAGTTTTATTTTCCTTATATACAGTATGCTGCCCCTCGGCTTAATGTTTCAAAAACATGGCATTTCTTATCATTATAATGCTGATGATACTCAGTCACCCATCTACTCCTCACTGTCCATCGGTCACAAGGGTGACCGTTCTTTTACTGTTGCTGCCCCAAGGTTGTGGAATCGTTTACCACTGTCTGTCAGGTCCTCCACTTCTATTAATATGTTTAAAACCCACTTCAAGACTCACCTGTTCTCTTTGACCTTTGAAATGTAGTGGTTGTTTTATGTTTGGAAGTGTCTCATTCCATTGTGTTTTAATGACATTTGTGTTATTGTGTTTGATCTTAATGTACAGCACTTTGGTCTACATTGTAGTGTTTGAAGTACTTTAGAAATAAACTTGACTTTGACTTTGACACAGTGGAAAACGCTCGACTGTCCCAACTTTTTTTGGCACATGTTGCAATCATCTGGTTTGAAATTAGTGTATATTTTTAAAAAGCTATTCAATTCACAAGGTAAAACATCAAATAATGTGTTGTTGTCATGCTTTCAATATAGCACAGGCTGGATAGAATTTACAAATCAGAACTGACTACTTTTTCGCAATCGGGGTTGTACTTTAAAAAGGTTATATATAAAATAAGTCGAAAAATCTGCCAGTGGAAGAAGATAAATTGGTATCATTTCTTAAAACAAGTTTTCAGATTAACACATTTTAAAATAACTGGCATCTTGAAATTAGTTGTAAATCAGTTTCAAAAAGTGGATGACTTTTTGTTTAGTTTTACATTTCCTAAATTTATTCATGGTAAAAATGATGCATTTATAATTGTGTACAGTGTTCCGTTCAGAACTGCACTGAAAATTCCAGTTCAATTCTCAATTCATTTCCTGAATTGTTCTATTTTCATCTCTAACCAAAATAACATTCTTCTAATTATGTTATATCTCCTTTATCTGAGGATAAACACTATTGACAACAGCAATCAGAAACGTACTCTTGAATACAGTTTTGCTACAGATATGTATTGGAATCCCTCTTCAATGTTTATTGCCCAAAGAGTTCACTTACCTATAATTTGCCTAAAGCCTAATGTATATTTAATACTTAGTATACATTCTTGATTAAAAGCAATGTGGTTCATTCAGACACTTCTATATACAGACTCTTCTTTATACAGCATGCAATACAGAATCTTCTCTATGTTCTTTAAGCTACGCAATCTGGCTACTGATGAAACGTCTCAAGAAAAGAACATTTCCTCCAAGAGGAGATGTTGAAATATGGTGGTGAACATCTATCCACATGTTCCTTTAAGAACATCAATATTAGTTTTGTGCACCTGTGTTTTAGCCTACATTATACCAGTGAGCATCAAACTCAAATATATGGTTTGAGAGAACCTTTTATACAGTTGTGCTCAAAGGTTTGCATACCCTTGAATGTTTGGCCTTGTTACAGACACACAAGGTGACACACACAGGTTTAAATGGCAATTAAAGGTTAATTTCCCACACATGTGGCTTTTTAAATTGCAATTAGTGTCTGTGTATAAATAGTCAATGAGTTTGTTAGCTCTCACGTGGATGCACTGAGCAGGCTAGATACTGAGCCATGGGGAGCAGAAAAGAACTGTCAAAAGACCTGCGTAACAAGGTAATGGGACTTTATAAAGATGGAAAAGGATATAAAAAGATACCCAAAGCCTTGAAAATGCCAGTCAGTACTGTTCAGTCACTTATTAAGAAGTGGAAAATTCGGGGATCTCTTGATACCAAGCCAAGGTCAGGTAGACCAAGAAAGATTTCAGCCACAACTGCCAGAAGAATTGTTCAGGATACAAAGAAAAACCCACAGGTAACCTCAGGAGAAATACAGGCTGCTCTGGAAAAAGACGGTGTGGTTGTTTCAAGGAGCACGATTCGACGATACTTGAATAAAAATGAGCTGCATGGTCGAGTTGCCAGAAAGAAGCCTTTACTGTGCCAATGCCACAAAAAAGCCCGGTTACAATATGCCTGACAACACCTTGACATGCCTCACAGCTTCTGGCACACTGTAATTTGGAGTGACGAGACCAAAATAGAGCTTTATGGTCACAACCATAAGCGCTATGTTTGGAGAGGGGTCAACAAGGCCTATAGTGAAAAGAATACCATCCCCACTGTGAAGCATGGTGGTGGCTCACTGATGTTTTGGGGGTGTGTGAGCTCTAAAGGCACGGGGAATCTTGTGAAAATTGATGGCAAGATGAATGCAGCATGTTATCAGAAATTACTGACAGACAATTTGCATTCTTCTGCATGAAAGCTGCACATGGGACGCTCTTGGACTTTCCAGCATGACAATGACCCTAAGCACAAGGCCAAGTTGACCCTCCAGTGGTTACAGCATTAAAAGGTGAAGGTTCTGGAGTGGCCATCACAGTCTCCTGACCTTAATATCATCGAGCCACTCTGGGGAGATCTCAAACGTGCAGTTCATGCAAGACGACCAAAGACTTTGCATGACCTGGAGGCATTTTGCCAAGACGAATGGGCAGCTATACCACCTGCAAGAATTTGGGGTCTCATAGACAACTATTCCAAAAGACTGCACGCTGTCATTGATGCTAAAGGGGGCAATACACAGTATTAAGAACTAAGGGTACGCAGACTTTTGAACAGGGGTCATTTCATTTTTTTCTTTGTTGCCATGTTGTGTTTTATGATTGTGCCATTCTGTTATAACCTACAGTTGAATATGAATCCCATAAGAAATAAAAGAAATGTGTTTTACCTGCTCACTCATGTTTTCTTTAAAAATGGTACATGTATTACCAATTCTCCAAGGGTATGCAAACTTTTGAGCACAACTGTATATATATATATATATATAAGCAGAATATTATTATGTAAATAGTCTTGCGTGCATCTCAGAAACCTGTCAATAACATGTCCGGGTCACATTTATTCTTAAAATCAGTAGAAAAAAAATGTATACATTTTATTTTGAATAATTAAAAAAAGTCAATTTTAGAACCATTTAGATATTTAGCGTTGTAATATTATTTATATTATTTATAATTCTTTCCACCCCATTCACACTATAGTAGTAATAGCTCCAGTGTTGGGTAAGTTACTCTAAAAAAGTAATTTCTAAAAACTACTAATTACATCTTCTACAGTGTAATTAGATTACTGTACTAATTACTCTATTACAAGGATAGACACGAAACTGTTCTTTTTATTCTTTCAAATAAATCGCATAAAATCAAATAAATTATTCATAAACTTGCCAAAGAATTTAAGGGGGCTGCGCTACATTAAAAAACATACATTTTAACATAAAACATTACATTTCTATTTTAAATTCACTATTGTTTTATAAAGAATTGTTCTATAGTCTATACAGTATTTAATGCAATTACATCAGAAGTAATTGTAATTAAATTACTGAAAAATTACTTTTTTCAATGAAAATACTGTCTGTAATGAAGTCATTTTTCCTACATTACAGTAAAAGGGATATTCCAATAATGCAATGATTATAATGATTTACTGTATAAAAATAATACCTGTATAATTCTTTGTTTTACGCAGTACTATTATGTGAATTACAGAATTACAGTAATAAGATGGACAATGTGTTTAATTATCATGAAAGTAATGTCATAGTGAAAAAAAATCTACAACAACTCTAATCTTTAATAAACATAAACAAGTCTTCAGTGCTTATTAACTTCAACGTCACATGTTATTGAGAAAGTCGACTCTGCCGCCCTATTTTTCCTCATTCTTGCAGCTGCGCGGTATTCATCCGCGGGCAGGATTCTAGCAGCTGTTCTGCAGCTGCTGCTGCTCGAGTATCCTTCCGCGCACAGCCGGTGTGTCACAGCCGCAGCGCGCGCATCTGACGCCCCGCTTCAGACCAACAAAGACAGGCTTTAGGGCGATTTATAAGTGTTTGTGTGATAAATCTGTTTATTTTTAATCGGAAGTCTTTTATCTGTCGTGTCTGGGGTGTTTTAAGCGGCGGTGTGTGTGTTTTATTGGGCTCGTCATGGCTGACATCGACAAACTCAACATAGACAGCATCATTCAGCGGCTCCTCGAGGGTGAGTTTCACTTCTACAGACGACGAAAATAAGAGAAATTGTGTTATAATATTTTGTTATTGTTGCATATGGATGTTTATTTATTTGTTTGTTTTTATTTATTTGAGTCGTATTTAAAACAGTTCACTGAGCTAACATGGTTAGCTGAGCGTTAGCTCTTCCTTGACATCAGCGACTGTCTCAAAATCTTGTCAGTTCCCTACCTAGACAGCGATGCGGAATCTCGTCAGTTCCCTACCTAGTTAGCGATGTGTAATCTCGTCAGTTCCCTACCTAGACAGCGATGCGGAATCTCGTCAGTTCCCTATCTAGACAGCGATGCGGAATCTCGTCAGTTCCCTATCTAGACAGCGATGCGGAATCTCGTCAGTTCCCTATCTAGACAGCGATGCGGAATCTCGTCAGTTCCCTATCTAGACAGCGATGTGTAATCTCGTCAGTTCCCTACCTAGACAGCGATGTGGAATCTTGTCAGTTCCCTACCTAGACAGCGATGTGTAATCTCGTCAGTTCCCTACCTAGACAGCGATGCGGAATCTCGTCAGTTCCCTATCTAGACAGCGACGTGTAATCTCGTCAGTTCCCTACCTAGACAGCGATGCGGAATCTCGTCAGTTCCCTATCTAGACAGCGATGTGTAATCTCGTCAGTTCCCTACCTAGACAGCGATGCGGAATCTCGTCAGTTCCCTACCTAGACAGCGATGCGGAATCTCGTCAGTTCCCTACCTAGACAGTGATGTGGAATACCTAGACAGTGATGTGGAATCTTGTTAGTTCCCTACCTAGTTAGCGATGTGGAATCTCGCCACTTCCCTACCTAGACAGCGACGCGGAATCTCGCCACTTCCCTACCTAGAGAGCGACGCGGAATCTCGCCACTTCCCTACCTAGACTGCGACGCGGAATCTCGCCACTTCCCTACCTAGACAGCGACGCGGAATCTCGCCACTTCCCTACCTAGACTGCGACACGGAATCTCGCCACTTCCCTACCTAGGCAGCGACGTGGAATTTAACATTTATTGGATAATGTGGTTTTCCCACAAAAATAATTTTCGTTTCTCCTTTATTAAAAACAAAGCAAATTGGGGGCCTGGGTTGCTCAGCGAGTATTGACGCTGACTATCACCCCTGGAGTCACGAGTTCAAATCCAGGGTGTGCTGAGTGACTCCAGCCAGGTCTCCTAAGCAACCAAATTGGCCTGGTTGCTAGGGAGGGTAGAGTCACATGGGGTATCCTCCTCGTGGTCGTGATTAGTGGTTCTCGCTCTCAATGGGGCGTGTGGTAAGTTGTGCGTGGATCGCGGAGAGTAGCATGAGCTTCCACATGCTGTGAGTCTCTGCGGTGTCATGCACAACGAGTCACGTGATAAGATGCGCGGATTGACGTCTCAGAAGCGGAGGCAACTGAGACTTGTCCTCCACCACCCGGATTGAGGTGAGTAACCGCACCGCCATGAGGACCTACTTAGTAGTGGGAATTGGGCATTCCAAATTGGGGAGAAAAGGGGATAAAAATAAATAAATAAAAACAAAACAAATCGTGGTTACATTGAGGCACTTACAATGGAAGTGAATGGGGCCAGTCATTAAACACAAAAATGCACATTGTTTCAAAAGTGTAGCAACAAGACGTAAACTGTTAATGTTAATATTAATATGATTTTATAATGTGAACTGAGATAGTGTCCAACATGACCAAATGGCACACAGATCACCCTAATGGTGACATAACACCAAACAACTGTTTGCAACAAAACAACAAATAATACTACAAAAGAGCTAAAACCTCTATGAATTCTTAATAACTATTTAAATGCCCCCTAAATGCCCCCTTTGACCAAGGAAACAAAGTTAAGCTAAATAATTCAAACTAGGGATGTCTTGATAGCATTTTTTTGAGAACGAGTACTGATACTTCCTTTTCGGTACTTGCCAATACCTGTTTTTTTTTGTTTTTGTTTTTTAACTGAATTCCATATCAACAGTTTTTCAATTTATCATCAAAATGGTGTTTAAATAAATTCATTTTTATCAAATGAACTGCTTTTATACAGAATTTCACAGCACAATCCAAAGTACAACATTGGAGTTATTTGTCAAATAAAGTGCTGCGTAAGAGAGCATCACAGATGTGAGATATTGCCTAAATATCATACAATTACTTTTGAATGATTATTATTATTATTATTAGTAGTAGTAGTAGTAGTAGTAGTAGTACAGTGAATATTACATAACTACAGTATACAATAGGTATGTATTTCTGTCAGAGTTTTTTTCAGCGGAAGCTTTTATTTTGAAGCCCTTTCCGTTTCTGTGTGTTTTGACAGTAGCTTCTCACTTACGGAAAATCCTGTCGTTGTGTGGCCCAATATGGTTATTAATCCGCAAAAGGCTGCTGTCTAATTAAATAAATGTGTAGTCTGTATGTGCCTCGTGCTACAAAGTGAATTTGCGCTCTGCTCTCTGTCATCTGCTACAAATAGAGTGTGCAATGCTCATCTGATGGTGTTTTCTGTGTATGAGTCAAGGAGCTCTAAAAGGAATGAGCACTGTGTGTCTGTATGTCTGCACAACACCGGCTCCACACATTTACAAGCACTCACATTTGAACCACGCTGCACATACAGGGCTCCAGACTGCGACTAAATGGTCGCATTTTGCGACCATTTTTCCTAACAGTGCGATTAAACTTTGCAAGAGGTAGCACTGGTGCGACCACAACGTTGGCCTACTCTCTGATTGTGCACTGTCGTTTTTTGTTGCGCATGAGAAATGTCAAGCGTTCAAAACGCGAAAGGAATCCGCTCTACCCGGATCAGTCAGCGCGGCTCAAGGCTCAATGGTCTCACATTTACACGTGGACCGGTCTCAAGTGCTCAGACGCGCAGATCATCATAATCAGCGCTTCGAGTGGTCTGGGTCACGGATTCGGCATTGATTATTTGTTTAAAACCTCTATGAAAACCCATAATGTGTTCATGACTATTTATTTTTTATTTGTTTTATTTTCTCCCCAATTTGGAATGCCGAATTCCCAATGCGCTCTAAATCCTCGTGGTGGCGTAGTGACTCACTTCAATCCGGGTGGTGGAGGACGAATCTCAGTTGCCTCCGCGTCTGAGACCGTCAATCCGCGCATCTTATCACGTTGCTTGTTGAGCGCGTTACCGCGGAGACCTATTGCGTGTGGAGCTTTCACGCTATTCTCCGCGGCATCCACACACAACTCACCACGCGCCCCACCGAGAGCAAGAACTACATTATAGTGACCACGAGGAGGTTACCCCATGTGACTCTACCCTCCCTAGCAACCGGGGCAATTTGGTTGCTTAGGAGACCTGGAAATCATAGTGCTTATATTCCACACATCACAGATGTGAAAAAAAAATATTTACCATGAGCTTTTACCTTTTGGTTACTTCTCTCCAGAAAAGTAGTTCGCTACATGGGTTGATGTGCTTATTAAACTGCAAAAGGCTTTGATTTAATCATATAAATATATAGTGTACATGTGCTGCACTTCACAAAGAGTAAAGTACTCTTCTCTTTGTCATTTATACACACACACAGGGAAAGTTATGTTAATGATGCTGTTAGTGTATAAGCAGCTGCTTCCCACGTTCACTTACTGTTGAAGCGCGCAGCTCATTCAAACCGTATTTTAACCATTGATTAATTAAATCTCAGCCTTTTGTGGTTTAATCATCTCACTAGGACATGTCACGATTTTAATTTGATTGTGCATTTACACATTCATTCAATCCCAAATGTCAGATTCCGTGACATTCCGTGTTTTATAGTTAATTCCATTTTTGTGACTGGATTACGCGATTCCGTCCGCGTTCTTCACATCGCGGAAATACTTATTGCCAAGCACCGCACACTTGGACAGGAAGAGACCATCTGAATGACGTGTAAAGAGACCAACCATTCAAATCAAAATTGTGGTCTCGGAGCTAGTGTTTTTGTTTAATGCGGTCTGATCTCATGATGTGCTATAAAACTAACAGCATTTCTTAGAAACCTCGCCCTGTTATTTTTCACCTCGACAGAGTTTAGATGCAGCCAGTTGCAGCACCTGCGTGTTTATTGCTATACAGCCTTGAAACCCAGCCAGGGTGTGAGTCGTACGCCTTTATCTCCTGCCCTTGTATTAAGATGTCTGTTCCCTTGGCATTCTGTTCCCGTTACGTAACCACACATGGTGTGTTAATGCGCTTGGTGAAGTGCCAGGACCTGCGTAGTTCATAGGTGGGAAATATCCAGTCCTGGTGCCCGAGTCCACATGTGCTGCAGGTTTGAGTGTTTACAGATTCATTAGTAGAAGTGTTTTCTACAGTTTAGGATGAAACTCTTGGTTACTTTGTTGTTGTGTATCTTTAAAGATCACATTTGAGTGACCCGCCCATCTTGTACACTTATCCTTGTCACTATTATATAATAATAATACTTGGTATCATATGATGACTGACATGGCGTGTACAACAGCTATTTGTTTATGTCTCTGTAGCCCAAACTCAACAATAAGTATGGCCTGATGTGAGAGTTTCGTGCCAGTTGATGGGACTGGCATTTAATTTGATATTATAGATGCGGATTTGTGATCAGAATGGTTTATTGTGAACAATATTAAATTAAAAACGAATGTTTTTCTTTCTGACTCATCCAGGACCAAAACTAAACATTTTATAATAAGGAAATGTTCAGTATTCTGTTGTTTCGTGTAATATACAAAGTTCTAGAGCACAGATTCTGTGGTCTGCCATGGATATGAAATGCTTAGACATGGAAAAGCGATCATACTCATGTTTTTGTAATTACTGGTTTATAGATAAACCAGAGACCGACTCATTGTACAAGACTCTGAGAATTAAAATCTAAACTCATTGACTAGGGCTGAGTGATATGACCACACAAATTGCACCTCTAATATTGACGATAGTTGATGTACAGTGTGTCAGTGATTAACTGTTTGTTCTGTAATGGTTTAAAAGTGTTTTTATCATTTCAACCAAATAGCCATTATAGCAAAGTAGATTCAGTATGTTTAATACATGAAGTAAAATTCTGGTTAAAAATAATGAAGGCATGTTTTTCACTAAATGAACACAAAGAAGAATATTTATTCTTGAATGGTCGTTTAAATGGAAGTTTTGTAACCGACTAGTCGACTAGTCTAAAGAGAAACCAACCTTCAGAAAACAGTAAAAAAATAAAATAAAAAGGGTGTTTATGCGACCCATTTAAAATACTTAATCTATTCCAAATCCGACGCTAAATTCCGCTGAAAAGGGGAATTTATCTGCGACGTGCTCGCCTTGTATTATGATCGTTGTACATTATAGAACATGACACGCATTCACTGAATCAACGTTAACGAATACAGGCATATTTATTAAACCATTGTATGAATAGTGCAGGACCAATAGAGCAACCCCGCCTGTTCTAAACGGAATTCACCACGTAAACGTTACGTAACATATTAAAACTATCAGGACATTGTTGAAAATAATTAACAGGTAAGCCGAATCTACGAGAGAGGAAAAAAATGTGCTGAAAAGTTTCACGTATATCACGACGTGCAGTCGTGCATTAACCATTGATCTAATATGACAGCCGTTCTGAAAAGAACGCGAACCAATAACAGTTACGATGTAAATACAATAGGTATAGGATAGAAAAAATAGGCACGTGAGAAATGTACAATAAACCTAATGTATTCTAAACATGACGTGCACACAGAATAAATGATAGTTTAACACGTTAAACAGTCGGCACCTCGTTGAAAGTAGCCGTCTTAATCTGCAGGGTAAAAAAACTAAAAATTGTAGGCTACTCAAAAGCATAAATTATTGATGAGCAAAATTAACACGTCAACATGGTCCAGTGAAAGACGGGACTTGACTCACCTGACGCGACTATCCTGCTCTTGAAAAAGTCGCTCATCGGGAAAATAACTTACGAGCACGCACAGATTTAAAGAAGACTCAAATGTGAAAACATCCGTAGCGACTTTCATGCCAACGTTACAGAAATCTTCCCGTACCACCACCGAAGTGATCTCTATAGCTACTTTGCTGAGTTTGCTTGTGTAGCGAGAGGATGTTTTCCTGCGCGTGCCGCGAGTGAGAGAGAGAAGAAGCACGTGCAGACTGAGGTGAAATTAAACTTTGTATCTGCTCCAGATATCATCATTTGTATTATTAATTATATTTAAAATGTGTAACATTAATATGACAGTAACTTAAGTGCAGCCTCTACAAAAATATAAAGCCAAACGTAAATGTGTAAAAATGTTGAACAGTTTAATTGGGAAAAATATTAACTGACTAGTAATTCCAGTGTCGACTAGCAGCATCAGAACCGTTTAGTCGACTACTCTCGCACATCCCTATTATTACGGTTTCATTTTCTGTTAATGCATGATTTTCTGTAAAGCTGCTTTGACACGATGTGTGTTGTGAAAAGCGTTATACAAATAAAAATTACTTCATTCAATGTTGCCAACAAAATCATAACGATAATATGGTGACTTCAATAAATCGCCCGGCCCTATCATTGAGTTATACAAGGAAATCACTGATCAATTCTGATGCCTGCGTATCAAATGGACAAGTGGAAATATAAAGACTGCTGGATGTTATTCCACAATATTTGAGTGACGCTTCTCTCAGGTGCTGTGAAGCATGTAAACTGCGCATGGTCCTTAAATAATTGCATTATTTGCATTATGCATTGAGCTCGGAATGCATTTTCAAATCCACATTGAATTTTGCTACATGCATTATTGAAAAAACAATTTCAGTTTGTCTTAAATGTGCATGTAAATGAATTTAAGGAAAATTACATATAAAGCGATCATGTTGGTACAATTTTTGCACAAATATTTTAAACATATCCCACCATTTTGGGTAACGTCATTATGCATGGCAATTAATGTTGAATTTAAACGTTAAAGCTAGGGTAGGAAATGGCTAATTAAATTACACTATAGAATCTGAAGTTTCATTTTGCACTTTACACGTGTGTATGTAACATGTCAATTCTAATAGAGAAATGCATTGCCGTTTTGCATATTACATTGCAATTTGAATTATGCCAGTTATAAGGTACAGCTTTGTTTGTGTTTGTTTTCATATCTGAGTATGCATGTATACGTGCACTTGTTCAGCAGTACTGGGATGGTGTCATTCCAGGGAGTTTTTGTGGAATAACGATGCAATGACTTCACCGTTATAGTTAGACACATGTTCACAAAACGTGCTTGTGTGTGTCAGAGTAATTTTACTAATGCTTGCGTCATCATTTGCCTCAAAGCCAAAACCATAAGTGCAAGTTTTAGGACTTTGTTTAGACTGGATTAGCTAATACTCACTCGCTTTGTTCCTCATTTGTGTAGCAACCACGAGGAGGTTACTCCATGTGACTCTACCCTCCCTAGCAACCGGGCCAATTTGGTTGCTTAGGAGACCTGGCTGGAGTCACTCAGCACGCCCTGGATTCGAACTCATGACTCCAGGGGTGATAGTCAGCGTATCTTACCACTGAGCTACCCAGGTCCCCAAGGTTTTCCGTCTTTGAAAATTTTTCAGCAATTTTAGTGCATTAAGTTTAGGGCTGGGTATTGATACAGATTTCCTGATTTGATAGCGGTTCACAGCCTTCCAGTTCTGATTTCGATAAAATTTTATATCGATTCAAATCGGTATATTTGACTTATAAAGTCCATTTTACTTACATATGAAAAATTATATTCAGGGCATGCTGAGTGACTCCAGCCAGGTCTCCTAAGCAACCAAATTGGCCCGGTTGCTAGGGAGGGTAGAGTCACATGGGGTAACCTCCTCGTGGTCGCTATAATGTGGTTCTCGCTCTCGGTGGGGCGTGTGGTGAGTTGAGCGTGGATGCCGCGGAGAATAATGTGAAGCCTTCACATGCGCTACGTCTCCGTGGTAACACGCTCAACAAGTCACGTGATAAGATGCGCGGATTGACGGTCTCAGACACGGAGGCAACTGAGATTACCACATCGCATTTGAGGTATAAATGCTAATCTGTCCTGAATGCGACCTGGTACTCCATTCAGACAATGGATAATTCTGCTCGAAATGTTGCGTTTGTGCTTGTATAAAATTTCAGCTGTATCTGGCAGAAGCAACGCGCTGTTTTTTTTTGCACTTTCTTTGTCATTTCTGGCTTTTTTTGTGGTTTATTATCATGCAGCAGCACACTGACATTGTCATCATGAAATCAGAGACCCTCCCCTCGAAATCCGAATGCAAGTGGTCACAGGAGGTGTATTTAAGTGACCAGTTGTAAACCGAGATGTGTCTCGCTTGACCAATTGTGATCGGATCACATGAGATGCATCAGTAGAATAACGTCTTTGGTTACAACAGCAGAAAAATCCCTGCAGATAATGGAAACAAAATGTTTTCTTTGGAATAATTTGCGCAGATACTCTACATTGAGCAAAAAGACATTTATTAAGGAAGAAAATAGAATCAATTTGATTTCATTTTGTCTTTAAATCCCAAATGTTGTCGTCTTCTACGGCAGTAGGCCAAACTGTTGCTCTTTGCAAATGTTAGCAGTGGAGAAACATCAGATTCTGCCAAGTCTTTTTTCAACATTGAGCCTCGAGTGTCATAAACATAATTGCAATTACATAACTGTGATACAGTATGTATTCTCTTTATATACAATATTTCCCTGCTGGTAGGGATGTACTTTGGTTGACTGTTTGTTTGTGTTTTTGCAGTGAGAGGGTCGAAGCCTGGCAAGAACGTTCAGCTGCAGGAAAATGAGATCCGTGGATTGTGTCTGAAATCCCGTGAGATCTTCCTCAGCCAGCCCATCCTACTGGAGCTAGAAGCACCTCTGAAGATCTGTGGTGAGTAACAAACTTCCTTCTGCTCTTCTACCACAAAACAACAGATGAGGTTTGTCCAAATATAATGAAATGGCCTCTAAAAATTACGTCTTTAAAGCTATCCTTGATTTCTTTATGTTTGGGGTGGGCACTTTGACCTAAATCTTATATCATGTAATTATATCAACGTAATTTTATATCATGGAAATGTTATATTTCACAATATAATTATTTGTTGCTGGAAATTCTTACCCAGAAATATTTATATACAGGGTTTCTGCACAAATTAAAGACCATAAAAAGTTTTAAATATCTTAAATGGTATAAAAAGAAGGTCAGTTATTTTTTAGAGGTTTTTATTTTAGGGACTGTAGGTGTGTTTTGCCCATAACGTGCATTAAGAGCACAAAGTGCTTCGTGATAACTTTATTTTCACATTCACACAAGATATGCATGAGGAGCATATTAAAAACACAAGAAACGCATAGGTTGCGCTTGAGCTTGGCACCAACAATCATCCATGCGATTATCTAATCAGCCAATCGTGTGGCAGCAGTGCATTGCCTACTTTCATGCAGATACGGGTCAGGAGCTTCAGTTAATGTTCACGTCAGAATCGGGAAAAAATGTGATCTCAGTGATTTGGAGTGTGGCATGATTGTTGGTGCCAGATGGGCTGGTTTGAGTATTTCTGGGATTTTCACACACAACAGTCTCTAGAATTTACTCAGAATGGCGTCCAGTGAGCGGCAGTTCTGTGGATGGAAACACTTGTTGTTGATAGAGGTCAACAGAGAATGGTCAGACTGGTTTTCTGTGTGTGTGTGTGTGTGTGTGTGTGTGTGTGTGTGTGTGTGTGTGTGTATATATATATATATATATATATATATATTAGTGCCCGTACGATATTAGCCTTTCACCGATATATCGGTATCGGTGTATATTTTACCGATATGCGCAGATATTAAAACTTTTTTTCAAAACATAAAATGCAGAAAACAATACTTTAGAATTGGTGTCATAGTGTAGTTTGTCCAGCAGAGGGCGCTCCGACTCCACTGTTTACTGAGCTGACAGTGGATCTGCAAACAGAGCGGAGTTAAACGGTGTGGATTTGAGCGGTGTCTTCTCATTAAATTGCTAACTAGTTTGTGAAATACATACTGGAAAGTTAATAAAAAATGACCCCATCATTTTATATAACTAATATAACATTAACCCTGTCCCTGACAACCATGTCACTCATGTTTATCACATCTGTTTGCTGTTAGCCAGCTATAGTTTCAGTGCAGTCAGTAATGTAGTAGATTGAAAGGTAAACATCAGAGCATCTATTGCAGCTCAGCAGACAACAGTGCGGTGGTGGATTGTGTCTGAGTGTTGATTTCACGCTACGTTGTTACCTAGTTGGTGAGACACAATGCTGGAAAGTAAATAAAGTCCATCTTTTACTCTCCGTGACAACGAGCTTATAGCTAACTAGCTAATCACGTAGCTACTTTCATTGTTGTCAGCTGAGTGGAAGCTAACGTGTAAACATGTATTCACCAAACTGTTTTGTTTAGGATTCACAGTTTGGTACCCCCTTCAACCAAACAATTCCAGTCGTTGCATTTATAAAATGTAATATTTAAAAGTCTGGTTTTCCAGACATTAAAATAGGATACGTAATAAAAATAGATTTAATAAATAGTATATTTGCCCTGTGTAAATAATAATATATAGGAACTGTATCTAAAATAAATGAGGGGTGATACATACTAATACAACAGGCTGGAAAAACAGACATTTATTCATTTTAATATCCTATATATATATATATATATATATATATATATATATATATATATATATATATAATATATGTTTTTTTTTTTTTTTTTTTTTTAATGTGTTGAAACTTGACACCGGGCGACGCACCCTAAAAATGGCACCGTTAGAACAGTTTCATGCTGGAGAGCCGCTTAAAAGTACTTTTGTTTTCTCTCTCGTAAACGTAAACGAGTGTAAATGCCAACATCATCATATATGTCGAAATGATTGATGCATGTCAACCAAAACATGAGCTCATTGATGTCATTAAATGAGTCTGCTTTTTTATCCCATCAGTTGCTCCTGGTTGGAGGCTGCCGTAAATATTTAGTTTATCCGTAGGGTTACGTCCTACATAAATGTAATGGTGCGACGCTCAAATATTTAGTAGAGCGTAAATTGTGACTTAGTGCCCATTTACGCCACTAGGCTAAGTTGTAACGTACATATAACCCCTGATATTCATAGCAAAAGCTATATAGATAAACAGATGAATGAATAAGTCTGACATCAGTGCAGAAACGGCTTCACATTATGTAACACTTGAGTTAAATAGCAAAACATTAAAACATAATTTTGATTACACTCATGCATTTGATAGATTGAGCCATGTTCAAAGCTGTTGCAAAATAGCCAATATGTGCACAGTTGTAACCACACATCAGTTAAATTCTGCATGTGCCAAACATGAACAATTTACAGTTGGCTATAATTTTGTGCTTGGTGATGAACTTTTTAAAATCATGCTGTGGATATTGCATTATAAACGTTAAAATAAAATCAAACATTTCTACCACTGCACGGTATATGGCGTCATAACTGCCCAACCCTAGTTTAAGTGTGATTTCAGATGTCTGAAAACAATGAGCTGCTGTTTTTTCCAGAGTAGTTTTACTGTAGTCGATTAGCCCTAGCGAGGAGACTCATGCAATTAGTTTAATTGCTGTTACATCATGTCATTAAATAGTCTCACGAGCAGCCGAGTCAGTTCAGCGCTTGGTGATGATATAATCAGAACAGTGAATGAGATGCTCTCCTCTCCACAGGTGACATCCACGGTCAGTACTACGACCTGCTCAGGCTCTTTGAGTATGGAGGATACCCGCCTGAGAGCAACTACCTGTTCCTGGGGGATTATGTGGATCGGGGGAAACAGTCCCTGGAGACTATATGCCTGCTGTTGGCCTACAAGATCAAATACCCCGAGAACTTCTTCCTGTTGAGAGGGAACCACGAGTGTGCTTCTATCAATCGCATCTATGGCTTCTACGATGAATGTGAGTATACATGAGAAAGTTTACTGGCTGAATAAATCGCATGAAAACATGACAGGGATGTAACGGCATGAAATGTTCACGGTACGATAACCTTCACAAAAAATACCACTGTATCACGGTATTAAGGTGCCTTGCTAAAATTATAAGTGAAATACAGAGTCATCTGACTGGATGATGGCCCAGGATGTGATGTTGGGGCATTTTTCTGGATGAATAAATACATTTGAAATCTTTATAGTTCGTCGATGCCGTCCCTAAAATGACATTTTTTTCCCAGGTATTTCCCATTATGTGCATCTTGTGAATGAAGGCAAAACAATGCCAAGTGAAATGGATAAAATTATGCAAAAGTTGTTTTTATGCTGTTTTGAAATATAATAATAATGGTAAAACTGGAAAAAAATCCCCCATCATCTTTTTCTCCCACTTTAAGATAACATTTAAACAACTCGTTTTTTTCTACTGTTTTGCGCCTACATCTCTGTGCTCTTTGCATATTTTCACACAATATACAGATTTACATTCGAGATAAAAACAGTTTCGATTATTTTAGGGATACGCTGTTTGTCTCACGCATCCTAAGTGTCTGACTGGCAAGCTTCTAAAAACTTTAAACTGTTTAGATGCAGCAGACCCACCACTTTGCTGGTGTTTGCGTTTCATGCTGTTGTTGCACTCGGGGGTGATCTTGTTGAGCCACAGTGGCTATTAAATTCCACCATACAAAGAGTGCAACATGCATGAGCGAGCGAGAGGCGGAGAGAGAGGAAAAGAGCTGCGCCACTGGTCCGATCTTGATCAGCTCCGATTCCGATCACAATTTTTTTCGGCAGTGTTTACAAATTGGGTGAACATCAACATTGATGATGCCTTATGGGTCTTTTAAATAACCTTCAGCCGCTTGGCGGAGGGAAATGAAGGTTCAGGCTTTGACATTTCAGCGCGCTTCGCTCTTTCTGCCGTGCAGTTCGCGCATTGTTTATTTTTCTCCCCTTTTCTCCCAAATTTGGAATGCCCAATCCCCAATGCACTCTTAAGTCCTCGTGGTGGCGTAGTGACTCAATCCGGGTGGCAGAGGACGAATCTCAGTTGCCTCCGCATCTGAGACCGTCAATCCGCGTGGCTTGTTGAGCGCTTTACCGCGGAGACGTAGCATGTGTGGAGGCCCACACTATTCTCCATGGCATCCATGCACAACTCACCACGTGCCCCACCGAGAGCGAGAACCACATTATAGCAACCACGAGGAGGTTACCCCATGTGACTCTACCCTCCCTAGCAACCGGGCCAATTTGGTTGCTTAGGAAGCCTGACTGGAGTCACTCAGCACACCCTGGATTTGAACTCACGACTCCAGGTGTGATAGTCAGCGTCTTTACTCGCTGAGCTACCCAGACCCCCTGCGCGCGTGAGACTTTTATAATGAAGTGACAGTTCAGTGAAACAGGAGACGTATGTCATAATTTAGAGATTTATTTTAATAAATGTATATGATGCTGTGTAAATGTAGCCGATTCTCTCTTAAATGAACTGATATTTACAATGGAAACTATCATTCCTTTACTAGAATTTTAGAAAACAAAATCAAAGTAATACCGTGAATTATAAATGTCAGCCATTTGATAACTGTCTCTTTCTAAAACCGTGGTATAACGTGAAACCGTGACACCGTTACATCCCTAGCCTGGACATATTTCACACCAAAAATCAAAGATAAACCCCCCAAAAAGAATTGCCTAAAGTACATTATTTTCATGGCGTTAGCTAACAGTTTCCCTCCAAAACGTTTCACTTTTAAATTTGTTTGTAATTCTCATTACTTGAAATTCTGATTCTCATTACTGCAATTAAGTATTTTACTGTATATCAGTAATCTCTAAATAGCCAAATATTGGCTGATTAATCAGCCTGGCTGAAATATTGATCTATCAGTATTACTATAGTGCACTACATTTCCAGCTGGTTGAAGATAATTTGTGGCAAATTACATAAGAGAGTTTTTACAGGATTTTTAGCTGCAGTTTTTGCTTTTTTTTTTTTTTTTTTTTTTTTATAAATAAAACAAAGTAAAACTGAAGTCCAGGTTGAAATAATTTTCTGTGATAATCCACATTATGCCGCAAATGCTGTCAGTAGTGCTTATATTGAACTCAGAATATTCCTGGCAGGTTTAAATATGACTGAAAGGAATGTTTTGGATTGTAAACAAGTGTCCAGTGTTCTGTAGTGTTTTATGGTTTTGATGGATTGCTTGGCTGTAGGTCTATATTATAATCACTAAAGCATGCTGCAAGGATGTTCACGTTAACATAATCCGGCATTAACAGATGCAAACACATGACCAGATTTCACTCTGTGTTTTTACTTTATTTTGAGAAAAACCTTGAGTTAGAGATTACGCACGAGTTTAGCAGGAGTATGCGTTATGCTCATTCTGTGCAGAATATATTATTGAGCACTGTTGCTTGAGTGTGTGTGTGTGTGTGTGTGTGTGTGTGTGTGTGTGTGTGTGTGTGTGTGTGAGGTGAAGAGGAGCTGGTGTGTATTTTTAGCATGCAGTTCTCTGTCCCTGACAGAGCTCTTTTTACACATTTACACTTTAACTGCTCAATCACAATAACGTTCATTTTTAAATAACAAATCATTGACATATTTTCACCCACATATTTACAATGTTGTGTGTTTAGGCAGGAGACGTTACAACATCAAGCTGTGGAAGACGTTTACGGACTGTTTCAACTGTCTGCCCATCGCCGCCATTGTGGATGAGAAGATCTTCTGTTGCCATGGAGGTGGGTGTGGCGCTGTAACCGAGACAACAGAACGTACCTGCTAAAGAACAAACAGTGACGAATTGGGGTGTTTCAATTAAAGTTCACATTTTCCACTGCTGTCTTTCTTAAAACAAATGTGTGTAGCTGTGCATACTCTAGTCTGCCAGGCAAGAAGATACTCATAATTTAAAGTACATTTGAGCTGTCGGGGGCCTGGTGGTAAAAGACGCTGGCTACCACCCCTGGAGTTCGCTAGCTCGCTAGTTCGAATCCCAGGGTGTGCTGAGTGACTCCAGCCAGGTCCCCTAAGCAACCAAATTGGCCCGGTTGCTAGGGAGGGTAGAGTCACATGGGGTAAACTCCTCGTGGTCGCTATAATGTTGTTCGTTCTCGGTGGGGTGCATGGTTGCCACAGTGGATGGCGTGAAGCCTCCACATGCGCTATGTCTCCGTGGCAACGCGCTCAACAAGCCACGTGATAAGATGCGTGGGTTGACGATTTCAGACGCGGAGGCAACTGGGATTCGTCCTCCGCCACCCGGATTGAGGCGAATCACTACGTGACCACGAGGACTTAGAGCGCATTGGGAATTGGGCATTCCAAATAAAAAATAAATAATAATAAAAAAAAAAATACATTCGAGCTACTCTTTTGAAAACATTGTTCGCTACATTTCAAGCCGTTAACAAAATATGCCAAATAATTATTAAAATAATATTATTATTAAAAGTATTATTTTAAAAATATAAAAAAATAGTTTTAATTACAAAATTATCAGATGATATAATTGATCACATAATAAGAATCTTAATTCGGATTAATTTAATTGCGAAAAAACGTTTACACTTAAGTTAAAGTCCCCGTATATAGGTCAGGCATGTGAGGTATCGTTTGAAAGCTTAGAATCTGAACTTTTCAGAGAATACCATCACTTTTGCATTTATGTTACACAAAATGACAAAATGAGGCCTAAAATAAATTGCATCACAAGAAATATTGATATAAATATAAAAGTAGGAATGCACTGAAATTTTGGCCGCTGATAATTAGAAAATCTTGGCTGAAAATCTGAACAGAAACTGTTATTTTAAAATCAACTAAGAAACTGACATGAAAAAAATGCAGTGTTTTATGCGAAAAGATGTAAACAAGCTAATGTTTAAATATATTGATGGTAACAAGATTGCGCTTATAATTGAGACGCGCATCTGTACATTGTGTAATTTGCGCTTTTCATCTGAAACTGGACCAATGAGTGACACTGTCACAGATACACTCAGTTTATTTTCGCCATTCACAACAATATTGACAACACTGATGATAGACAGATACAAGAAAAACTGTTGATGAGGATCTCAGCTTTTAATGACACCAGCTTTTCATTGAGCTTGTAGTCCACTCAGAGGCCGAGATATTCAGTGAAACAATGGAGGTGGTGCATGAACTGAACATTAGACTGAATGTCTATGGACGAGCACATCTGTGAGATCTGTATATTGTGATGGAGAAAAAATATTTTTTCTAGTGCTTGCTGCCATCTAGTGGAATGAAATGAGACTTTTCCAAGTGAGAGAGTGAACAGAACCAGAATTACATGCTTACAAAGTTGAGACAAAAAAAAACAAAACATTCTGTTTATCATAAGATTATAAAAACATACAACTCAATATTTTTTTATGAATGATTGCCGACTTTTTTTTTTTTTAATTTGAGGTGTTTTCTGAAAAAATAAGGCTGATATTATTATTATTATTATTATTTATTTTTATTTATTTTTTGCATTCAGTCCACAGTGTGTGTGAATAGTGAGCTTTTAAATTTGAGTGTGAAAAATTGCAGGCGGCAGCCCAGAAATGCATACATTTTCACTATAAATAATAAAATTATGTAAATAAAATTATGTAAAACAAAATTCATTATAAAACTATTAGATGATATAAATGAACACATAATAAAAATCTTAAGTAGGAAACAGCATTAAACATAAATGCATACATTTTCGCTATAAATAATATAATTATGTAAAAGAAATTCATTATAAAACTATTAGATGTTATAAATGATCACATAATAAGAATGTTAATTAGGTGACGCATCAAACCTGAACGCATGCATTTTCACTATGTATAAATAATATTTATGTAAACCTATAGAAAGTGTATTCATATTTATTTAGCCTCAAACAAGGTGTTGTATGATAAATGGTAACTGTTTCATATTTCAATATTTCATTTAGCAGTGGCTTTTATCCATAATAATAATAATAATAAGAGCAAAAGTGATGTATACAGTGTGTATATATAAACAAGTTAATGCTGTGAACTGTTTGTTCAAACTATTTTGCTAAAAAAGAATCATGCTTCCTGACGCTACACATTATAGGAGAGTGCGTTTGATTATTGTTCACTCTGTTGTAAGTCTGCGTACAGAATACAATGCGGCATAATGAACATGTACCGTTTTGTTGTGCTACAGCGCTACTTGGAGAAAATAGAAAGTTTGAAAACTACTGAAATAAATCTTTGTTTCATCCTGCTTGCTGCTGTTCCTCAGGCTTGTCTCCGGATCTGCAGTCCATGGAGCAGATCAGAAGAATCATGAGACCCACAGATGTTCCTGATCAGGGTCTCTTGTGTGACCTGCTGTGGTCTGATCCAGACAAGGATGTTCTGGGCTGGGGAGAGAACGACCGAGGTGTATCCTTCACCTTTGGAGCTGAAGTGGTGGCCAAGTTCCTGCACAAACACGACCTGGATCTCATCTGCAGGGCCCATCAGGTGAGTCTCCTCGGAGGCCTGTGTGCTCGGCTGCGGGCAGAGGCGTTGGTTTGGTGAGTGGTGGTGGTGTAGTGGACTAAAGCACTGAACTGGTAAGTGGAAGGTTGCTGGTTCGATCCCCACAGCCACCACCATTGTGTCCTTGAGCAAGGCACTTAACTCCAGGTTGCTCCAGGGGGATTGTCCCTGTAAACAGGGCACTGTAAGTCGCTTTGGATAAAAGCGTCTGCCAAATGCATAAATGTAAATGTTTGGGGCCGGTTTAGTCTTTCAGAATATTTTATATTCGTGATTGTATAAACATGATCACGTGACTTGTTGAGCACGTTACCGCGGAGACATAGCGTGTGTGGAGGCTTCACGCTATTCTCCGCGGCATCCACGCCCAACCCACCGAGAATGAACCACATTATAGTGACCACGAGGAGGTTACCCAACATGACTCTATTCACCCTAGCAACCGGGCCAATTGGTTGCTTAGGGGACCTGGCTGGAGTCACTCAGCACACCCTGGGATTCGAACTAGGGAGCTAGCGAACTCCAGGGGTTTTTGTGTTAATCAACATTATGCCACAAATGCTGGCGAATTATGAGCTTAACTTGTACTGAACCCGGAACAATCCTTTAGAGGTTTTAAAATCAAGCTTAATTGTTTATGCAAAATATGATATTTGATTTTGGGGTGATATGTAACCTGGACAGGCTTTTTTGAGATTCTCCCAATTTTTGTGTTAAGAACAACTGTCCATGTCACCCTTGGCCCTAACAGGAATTGGCAGGAGATGTCTCACCTAAACAAAATAATAAAAAAAAAGATAAATAAATAGATGAATGGAATGCAAGATGATAAAGTTGCATCCCATTGTTTGCATCTCTTCCTCATTGAGTACATACGTTTGCAATTAATTAACAATTAAGACAGTCCAAATTTCCAATGCGCTCTAAGTCCTTGTGGTGGCATAGTGACTCGGGTGGCGGAGCACGAATCTCAGTTTCCTCCGCGTCTGAGACCGTCAATCCGTGCATCTTATCACGTGACTTGTTGAGCACGTTACCGCGGAGACAGCGCGTGTGGAGGCTTCACGCTATTCTCCGCGGCATCCACGCCCAACCCACCGAGAGCGAGAACCACATTATAGTGACCACGAGGAGGTTACCCAACATGACTCTATCCACCCTAGCAACCGGGCCAATTGGTTGCTTAGGAGACCTGACTGGAGTCACTCAGCATGCCCTGGATTCAAACTTGCGACTTCAGCTGTGGTAGTCAGCGTCTTGTGTATCTTGGTTCTAAACTTTTTAGCATTTCTCGAAAACCAACGTTTTCCACCACGCTATAGGGGCGCATATCCATGCTTATAAATCTTACAATGGATGCTGTTATAGCTTGAGCTCGAGTGGAGTTTTCGGGAAGATTCTGACCAAATAAGTTAGGCCTTACCATATCCGAACTTGAACTAGCAGCTACCGCAATTGCAGCTCCAGTTTTAATACCATGGCGCCTGTGGAGATGTTTGCTGAGATTCGTTGTATTCCCAGAGTACTTCAGCTCGAATTTACATTGTCTGTAAACTGCGACGGACTTGTCCATTTTTCCATCTCTTTTTTGAAAACCGAAGTATTCCCAAACTTTTGATTTCATATTGGCTGGTGCCTTGCAAATTTCTGACTGTTCGTTACCCTCCATGGTAGCGCGCCGCCTGTGCAACTCTCTCACGTGCCACTTTAGCACTGTGCCCGCCATTCGCACCGGTTCGCTCAGATAACCCTATTCCTGGAGGTCCCCCCCAACACTGGACATTTTGTATATCTCCCTTTTCTGACACACCCAATTCAGGTCTTGGAGTCTCCACTAACGAGCTGATGAGTTGAATCAGATGTGTTTGATTAGGGAGATTTCCAAAATGTGTAGTGTTGGGGGGCCTCCAGGAACAGGGTTGAGAACCACTGACCTACAGTAATTTATTTAAATATTGTAACATATATAAAATAATAAATATATAGCTTTTTGGTTGTGTGCCAAGCACTGACGGTGACTTCAGACAGATTACATTCTTGCACTAAAAAAGGCTAGCTGCAGCACAACATACAGTTTGACAGAACGCAGGTGTCTCGAAATGCATTTTAAAGGTTGAACAAGTTACTTTTAACTTGACACAACATATTAAAAAATAGCGCTCCTGCACGAGACGCTGAATAAACAACAAAATGTGGTGAAACAAAGACGTTCATCAAGCGCCTTTACAAAGAAAAACAAATGGAAAACTGCATGGTTGCAGAAGCGTTCAGTGTGAACAGCCCCTTAATGGAGGTCTTTGGCCATTGCGTCTTGCTGTCTTATCAGCATTTCTCAGATTAAGAAATGGGTTTTGAAACGCTTTGTCAGGAAAGGAGTTTAATTTAGTAATGTGCGTCTTGAGATCCTCGCGTTCTGTTCCATTCTGTTTTTTTTTTTAAACAGCTATAAAGTTCTTTGCAATAATTTAACAAGGTGCTGTATGGTAGAGGTCTTCACAAGTCCACCCTAACCTGAGGACCCGAGACCCGACACGGGACCCATACGGGTTCGGATCCACGTTTTATACGGTCAGCCAGGTCCGGGTCGGGTCCTATTCTATTGCTGCGTATCCCGGGTCTGTTTAACATTGTGTGTAATACCCGAGTCGATCCGAGAAGACCCGGCCATGATCAGACAGCGCTGATGATGATGGTGCTGTGTGTGTGTTTGTTGTAACTTGCAACATTGTAAAATTAGGATGAGAAAGTGCGGGCGGGAAATAAGGTGAAAAACGGAGCGGAGCCACAATGAGCTGAGTGACGTTCAGAGGCGGAGTGGAGTTAAGGCACGCAATGCTAACGTTAGCAGCCATGGCAATGAACGAGCAATCGTTACTATAGTTCAAAAGGGCAAACAGTCGAAGTTATCTTTTACGAGATACAAAAAAACTGCAAAGCTGATTCTGAACAAGTCATCCGTTTGTCATCCGTCACCGTGACAGCAAGTGGACTTTTGAAGCTGAAATAATGAGTGGATTAGCTATGCAAGAGAGGAATCACAGAAAACCTGGATGTATTTTACCAACTTTCTCGGCAAGGAGGAAGGATTATATGCGTCACGGTCAGGCACAGGGGAGAAGGCTACTAACGTTACATTAGGTAAGATGCAAAGTTTTGTTTTCACATTGTAAATTAACTTGTTAATAGCAATCAGCTGTGAAATCGGTGTCGATCGGGTCTGTCTACCCCGGCCGGGTCCGGGTCCCAGCTTTCAAATAGACGGGTCCGGGTCCGGCATTTCTCGGTTCTGCATGGGTACGGGTCCAAGCTTTCAAATAATAGACGGGTCCGGGTAGGTGAGTATGAATCAGGGGTTGCAGCGTGAAGCATCTACATGTTTCCATTGATCATGGTATAAATATTGGTGGGGGGTGGGGGGGGTGGTTGTACTTGCTTGTTTTGATTATTTGGGGGGGGTCACCTCCCACCCCCCCACCCATCCCCCCCCTGGAAACTACACCCCTGGTGATAACTATCTTATAAAAATAAAATAACAGTAAAAAAAAATATCACACAGCCATGTGATATATATATATATATGAAAAGGTCTTGATTGGTAGAATATAACAAGCAAATTTATTTAATTCATAGACCAAACGTGCAAAAAAAGAAGTCAAAATGTGCTGAAATGTATCAAATGGGACTAGTTTAAGTATTTTTGATATATTTTTTGAGATTTGTGCATTCAGTTATTCTGTTTTAATGTTCAATAAAACACATTAATTATGGTTTGGATAGGTTGGACAGGTTTTTATCCTAGTAGAGTTGACATGTTGTAGAACAACACCAAAGTACATTTTTTGACCATCCATACTTGCTGTCTAAAAGGTATAATGTCAAACTGAATATTAATAAAAAAAAAGTTAATTTCTGGCACTAATGTTTTGTGTTTTGTCAGCATAAGAGTTACTGAGCGGGACCCAAATATATTTTCTTACATTTTGAAAGATTTTCTGAAAATTGATACCATGCAGTCGACGTTCTTTGCAAAGTTATATGCTCTTAATTTCGGGTATGCCATTTTAGTGCAAATCCGTCAAAATGCCTTCAGGGTTCAGCTCTGTAGGTCCATACAATGCAAGTGAATGGTGGTCAGATCTTTGAAGCTCCAAAAAGCACATAAAGGCAGCATGAAAGTAATCCATTAGACTCCAGTGGTTAAATCTATGTCTTCAGAAGTGATATGATAGGTGTGGGTGAGAAACGTCAATATTTAAGTCATTTCTTGCTGTAAATCTTCACTTTCACATTCAGCCACCTACTGGTTGGGGCTGGTCAAAGAGATTTATAAAAAAGATAATTGTAATTAATTATTAGACATTACACAAATTAGGAGTGAGTGATATGACCAAAATATATCACGATAATAAAATCACAATATATTGATTTTTTGGGGGGGGGGATCAATAAAAATGGGTTAATGCTGTATATATTAAATGACCATTTATTTTTGGATAACCCAGGCAGTGAATTAAATACTTTCACATACCTCCTCTTACATAAATTTATCTTTATTTGGAACTTGACGATAGTCACAGAAAAAAAAAAAACAACTAGGTTTGATATTATTCTATTCTATTATGCCACATTTCAGTGATGATGTCCAAAATTATTATTATTATAAGCTTTCCTCAAGAAATGCAACAAATAATATAATGCAGAAGTAAAATAAAAATCCAGCGAAAATAAACACTTGCAGAAAATAAACCTAAATACATCTTGCAAAAAATATAGAGAAATATGTCAGAATTAATGCAGAGTGCATCTTTTGGCTTTCGTAATATTCTGTGCTTCATTTTGAGGTGGTAAAACAAATTGCTATTATTACGAGTGATTATCGTCGTAACGGTTTGAATATGATATTTTTCTGTTCTGTTTCAGCTTTTGTGAACCTACACCACAGATGTCACACCTGTTTTAATAACAAGCTCCTCGTCCTGTTCTGTGGAGGTGTTTTTTCAGGGTTGAAAATGATTGAGTAGCGTGAGTGATCATGCTCATCACTCTCCTGTAAATATTGAGAAGCCAGCTGGACTCGCGTGCACTTGCGTGCTCCAGAGAAAGCGCACGTGACGCTAGTCAGATGAGAAGCATAGTAAGCGCTTATGAAGTGCCGAACACGTGATGAATGTCATTCAGTTTCATTTTTAATGCCATAAAAACCCTGTCCATGTTTCTTAAATTCTCTCAGTCTCACGTGAAGCCCTGCACACTGATAGATAAGTCCACGCTGCATGGATATATGCTATAGCAAAATCTATTGATTGCCTTGTCTCCATGATATATATCGTCATATCGCCCAGCCCTAACATTATAAGAGTTACCAGTTAGTCTTTAAAGCTCCTCTGTGTGTTCTGTTCCTGTAGGTGGTGGAAGACGGTTATGAGTTCTTTGCTAAGAGACAGCTAGTGACTCTGTTCTCAGCTCCAAACTACTGCGGAGAGTTTGACAACGCTGGAGCCATGATGAGCGTAGACGAGACACTCATGTGCTCTTTTCAGGTACACTGACAGTCTGTCTTTCTACCATCAGTGTTAACGTGTTTTTAGCAGTGTAATCAAATTTCGTGTGCTGTTCTACAGATTTTGAAACCAGCCGAGAAGAAGAAATCGAACTCCAGTCGTCCGGTGACTCCACCTAGGAACATGGTCACCAAACAGGCCAAAAAATGAGGCGGCCAGTGTGACCCGTCTGGACTTGTATCATACAGTCTCCATGTGTCACAACGTTGGAGTCGTGATAGTCTCTGGCTTTACGGTCACTTCGACTGACTCTGAACTGTTTGTTTGTTTGTTTGTTTTTGTAGCATTTTCCTTCTGTTTACCGTCCTTTTCCACAGCGACCCGTGGAGAGGCCACTCGGATATCAGAGGGAGCATTTTTATTTCGAGTTTTAATGTTTTCAGTCATTCTTGGAGACGAGAAAGGCTTTATGTTTAAATACATCGCGCAAGCGCCGCTCACCATAACCACGGCAACACCTTGTTAATATACACAGCGATGAACGCGATCTCTGGAATTTAACGTTTTGACACTCTTGATTTGCGCTCTCGATTGCTCGTTCAGACCACTGTGAACAAATGAAATGTTTTTACTCCAGTATGAATCAAATAGCAGCGCTTTGTTTTCAACTTTGGCACCTAAATCTTTTCTGCATTTTGCATTTTTTGTCTTGTGTACGTGCCATGAGATTTGACATTTTGTCCGCTTATGTCAAATTTTCAAATGTGTTACGATTGTTTGTCATTATTTTGTATTTTAAATTCTTTAAAACCATTTAGACAGAATACGGCAGTACATGAATGAGTGTTTGAGTTCAGTTTTGAGTATTTCGTGTGAATGTGTGTGTGTGTGTGTGTGACTTTAATGAAATTAAGATTACACCAGGTGGTAACAAACTAACAAAAGTTTAGTGCTTTCAACTACAACTTTATTTTTTTCTGACAAGATGCCTTGTTTTCTTATTCTGTCTCATGGTAAATGATTGTTTTTGCATCACATTATGGGCATGTTGATTTAATCTCAAAAGGATGTTTTTTGTTGCATGCATCTAGTATTATCAGAATCGAACACAAGGCGAGACTTGTGTCTCTGCAGAACAAAAATGGGCGTTTTCCAATCAGTGGGCGTGTTCAAAACGGGATGGGTGTTTTTCAACCTCTTTACACGATTTGCCTACTACACTGAGATTCCCTACTTTCATTGGATAGTTGAAAAACACCCACCCCAATTTGAAAGCACCCACAGATTGAGAAACGACCCATTATTGTTCCGCAGATACCTATACTTCCACAAGGCCTTGGCTTTATCTCGGGGGATGCGACACTCAGCATGTCTTCAGAATAATGTAGCTCCTCATCAGGTATATCACATCAGGAAAACTTTTTCTTGCAAATTTCTACAGTATTTCATATAAGTCCTATTTAACCCAAACTCACTGTAAATATACAGGAACTGTTTTGTTCAGTCTTGGCAATAATTCACAGTTTTCCACACAATAAATTGAACGGAAAATGGGTGACTACGTTGCACAGTATTTTATTAATTTATAAAATACTGTTTAACCCTGCAATGTTTGCTTAAAGCAATTAAATATAATTGTCCATTTCTTATTTGTAACATTGGATATATTTCTTTTTCTTTTCTAGACCCAGTATATACTTATCACAAGAAATGATTTGATGTTTAAGAAGGTAAAATAGTGCCTTAATAATGTGCATGTGCAGAGTAAGATTTGTGAAAGTGTAAATCAAATTGCAAGCGTAAAAATAAATTGCATGCACACGGAACGTTTTGTAAAGGTGTAAATCAAGTTGCAAGCGTAGGAAAAATATTAGCAATACTTTAATGCTTTGCATAAGTGTAATTCATGTGTTGTGAATCTGTAATTGCGTATTAACACAAAGTAAATGTAGTCTGTGTTCTTCTGACTTCCTGTTTTTTGCACTTACATTTTTGGCTCTGTTTATGCACCTAAACAAGGCCAAAAACATTGCAAACCTGCAATCGGCGATATGCAAGCAAAGAAAGTGTGTCGTGAACAACCAAACTGATTGACCATGTAGAATCAGTCTGTATGTGTAAAATAAACTACTGAAAACATGTAAATGACTTGTGTAATCAGATATACACTGTTTGTTGCACACACACTTTTGGCATGAATTTCTCACTGAAGAGTTTTGCAAGCACGAGGAGGAAGGCGGGTCTACCTGTTTCTAGTAACCAATCAAATGAGGTTTTCCTTGACCAGTTTACACCCTTTCTTTTCTTGCATATCGCTGATTGCAGGTTTGCAATGTTTTTGGCCTTGTTAAGGTGCGTAAACAGTGCCAAAAATGTAAGTGCGAAAAACAGGAAGTCAGAAGTATACAGACCACATTTGCTTTGTGTTAATACGCAATTACAGATTCACAACACATGAATTACACTTATGCAAAGCATTAAGTATTGCTAATATTTTTTCCTACGCTTTCAACTTGATTTACACCTTTACAAAACGTTCCGTGTGCATGCAATTTATTTGTATGCTTTCATAAATCTTACTCTGTGCATGCACATTATTAAGGCACTATTTCACCTTCATAGATGTTCATATAATGATAATAATATGAGTAAAACCAACACACAAAAGCAGATTTCAGCTCAGTTTGTCCATACAATGGAAGTAAATGGGTGCCATTAGGCTGTTGGCTATTTGACGGTCCAAAAGGCATATTTAGGCAGCATAAAATTAATCCACACGACTCTAGTCAATCAATTAATGTCTTCTGAAAAAAAATAGATAGGTTTGTGTGAAAACTCGATAGTTATAACTTTATAAAAAAATGTCTTTCCTTTTCACCCCAATTTGGAATGCCCAATTCCCAATGCGCTCTAAGTCCTCATGGTGGCGTAGTGACTCGCCTCAATCGTGGGTGGCGGAGGACGAATCTCAGTTGCCTCCGCGTCTGAGACCGTCAATCCACGCATCTTATCACATGGCTTCTTGAACGTGTTACCGCGGAGATGTAACGCGTGTGGAGGCTTCACGCTATTCTCCGCGGCATCCATGCACAACTCACCACACGCCCCACCGAGAGCGAGAACCGCATTATAGCGACCACGAAGTGGTTACACCATGTGACTCCACCCTCCCTAGCAACTGGGCCAATTTGGTTGTTTAGGAGACCTGGCTGGAGTCACTCAGCACGCCCTGGATTCGAACTCACGACTCCAGGGGTCATAGTCAGTGTCTTTACTCACTGAACTACCCAGGCCCAACTTTATTAACTTTTAAAGAATCGCTCCTGCCAGCAGTCGAAGCATCAGTGATGTAAGCGCTATGGCACGTTCACAGTGCTGGCCGGAAGCAATGATTTAAAGTTTAAAACTTTTTCATTATCTATTTGTTTCTCACACCAACCTATCAGTTTGCTACAGAAGACATTAATTGATCTACTGGAGTCATGTAGATTACTTTTATGCTAAATACGCCTTATGGACCGTCAAATAGCCAGCAGCCTGATGGCACCCATTTACTTGCATTGTATGGACAAACTGAGCTGAAATCTGCTATAAAAATCTTCACTTCGGTACTGCTGAAGAAAGAAAGACATACACATCTGGGATGACTTAAAGGTAAGTAAATCATAAGAGAATTTTCATTTTTGGGTGAACTATCCCTTTAAGCCCAAAGTATACATAGGTCAGACGCGGACACAGGACGCGTGACGCAAATATCGTCATCAGCAGAGTGCTCGAGCACTGAATGTGTACAGCCCGATTTTTCTAACTGCGCGTCTTTGAATGCGCATGCGCCTGGAATTATTTGCACGAATTAGTGGATCCACAATGTGACAATACTCACATTTGAGCCGTTGCTGCCACAAAGAAAGGATAGAAGATGTAATCGCCGGTAAATAACAGGAAACGAAGGTATAGCGTGCATGCGCTCACAGTCATGTGGTTTTCATGAAAGATACAGGCTGTAAAATTGACAAAAGCAGTACTTTGAAGGAAAAAAAAACATGTTTTTATAAATTAATTGGTGAGGTATTTTATGTTCTTGTCCTTTAGGGTTAATTATCAGCAGGCTAACAAAATATTTAGAATATAAGTATTTTATGTGCAATTATTTATATGATTGTAAGTGTACAATCAACATTTATTTCCATTCACATCAGTTGTTTTATTCTGCAACATGCATGCTTTATTCATGCATTTACAAATCCTCTCTGGTTAGACACAAAAGCTTGCAAAGTTGGACAATTGTAATCAGTGCCTTTGGCAATCACAGTGAAACTTTATTTCAACAGTGGGTTCATTTCATAATAAAGTCAAGTCTTATTAATGTAAACTCTAGAATTATTCAGAAATAACAGGTTATTCTATTTTAACTCCACCATATATCAAACATAATCTCCTGATTATTACCTTTACACGACAATCCTCAAACAAATACCATTGTGTTCTGTGTTTAAGCCTCTCAGGGGTGGATTTACCACAAAGACTATCCCTAACAAAAATGCAGCTGAAAAGTTATAATGCAAAATATATTGTCTAAAAACTATTACCTTCTGAAGCATGAAGCAAATAAAACATTATTAAAATTTGTAAATTACAAAATGTATAGGTACAACAGATGAGAATGTATTTAAATGTATGTTATGTTGTTGTGAGACATTCAATTGTAATATAATCAAGATAAATTTAGACTTCTACCTTTGCCATGCTCATTTGGACTTTTATGAACATTAGTGCAGAAAATGCCACAGGGTTTGTCCCTGAAATTAAAACAGTCTTTTTGAGAAAGTAAGACAGTTCCCTATCAATTCAGTCATGAATGCTGCGTCATACCTGATGCTATGGGTTATCCCATCATGTACTTTGATGAACCTGGGGCGCCAGCTTCTCCTCTGGTGCGAGAAACAGCTATTGATACATGCCCCTCTGGGCCTGGACGCTCTAACCCACAAATGGCCAGCGGGACGCAAGTATGCATTTCCTTCTGTCCACTTCAAGTGTTGTACTGATGCGAACAGGCTCTCGCAACCGTTTCTCGACACCATATTACAAGTCAGAGCTCCTTCGACAAGACGTTTATACATGTTGAAATGGCAAATGTTCGCTGATTGGTGTTCCTCTTGGGATGAGGACCCTGTACAATGCATTGTACAGCCTATACTTCACTTTCTATAAGAACGTTTAGATGTGGGTCTCACCCTGTCTATGCTTAATGTGTATGTCACTGCCATAGCAACCGGACATATCCCACTGGGCAGTCTATCAATAGGCAGATATCCTTTGATTGTGAAATCCTTGAGTGGCACGCGGAGGTTGAGACCATTTCGCCCCACCACCGTGCCAATGTGGGACTTGGCGCTTGTGCTGAAAGCACTCACAGGCCCGCCGTTCGAGCCATTGGATTCAGTGAGCTTACAGGTACTCTCATTAAAGTATGCACTGCTTCTCGCTTTGGCTACTGTAAAACGTGTCGGGGACCTTCAAGGGCGCAGGTTATTATCCTTCAGGCTTTCTCCTCCCCTCTGTTCGCTTCGGATAAAGCAGAGAGGCTACACACTGTGTGCATATATCGTTCACACAAGGCAAATGCGGCTTTTGGATCAGGTCTTTGTCTGCATCACAGGTCGCTTTAAAGGGTTGGCTGTCTCCAATCAAAGGTTTTCACATTAGATAGTGGATGCCATTGCGCTTGCATACGACTCGCAAGTCATACAGTGCACCATTGGAGTAAAAGCTCCCTCTACTAGGCGTGGTATCTTCATGGGCACTGTCTAATGGTGTTTCCCCTGAAGACATCTGCCTAGCTGCAGGCTGGGCTTCCCCTAGCACTTTCGCCAGATTTTTACAACCTGGATGTCTCCTTTCTCTCTTCCCAGGTGCTTACTGTGAAGGAGAGTTAAATTGTATATTCTGCGGGGGGGCCTGGGTAGCTCAGCGAGTATTGACGCTGACTACCACCCCTGGAGTCACGAGTTCGAATCCAGGGCGTGCTGATTGACTCCAGCCAGGTCTCCTAAGCAACCAAATTGGCCCGGTTGCTAGGGAGGGTAGAGTCACATGGGGTAACCTCCTCGTGGTCACTATAATGTGGTTCTCGCTCTCGGTGGGGCGTGTGGTGAGTTGTGCGTGGATGCCGTGGAGAATAGCGTGAAGCCTCCACACGCGCTAGGTCTCTGCGGTAATGCGCTCAACAAGCCATGTGATAAGATGCACGGACTGACGGTCTCAGACGCGGAGGCAACTGAGACTTGTCCTCCACCATTCGGATTGAGGCGAGTCACAATGCCACCACGAGGACATAGAGCGTATTGGGAATTGGGCATTCCAAATTGGAGAGGAAAAAAATAAAATAAAAAATAGTGTATTCTGCTGCTTACTACCAGCTTATTTATACATGGTCATCCCATAAACCACAGTTAGCGGTCACTTTATATAAGTTTTCACCACCCATTTGGCTAGTCCCTAATTTATACTTATTTACACATGGTAGTGATATAATTAATCTTGCAATGACTGTGCAATCCGATCCGGTTAGCGTCATCGCCATGTATATCCATCCATTCATCATTCTACTTCTCCCTTCTTATAACGATTCGAAGAGGAGACTCTGTTGGTGTTTTTTGTTACACCATTGGCTAGTAGGCATCGTTACACGTGTGACTCGGTAGCACAACATGATGGTATGCATTCCCCATAGTGTCATCTATGACGCAGCATTCGTGACAATTGATTGAGAACGATAAGGTTTCTACTGTAACCATGGTTCCCTGAAATGAGGGAATAAATGCTGCATAGGCTGGCCGCGCTACTGAATCTTCTCTACAAGGGTCAAGTATCGCTTGCACCCTTCAGTCGAATATTCTGAAGAGATGGCGCCATGCACCGCCTCTATATACGCCCGCGACACGTGCGAGAGAGGTGGAGCACAAAGCGATATCTGCCAATTACAATTGGCGAGATTTTAAAGAGTTTTAGAGATTGGCTACGTCTGCAGGGATAACCCATAGCATCAGCTATGACGCAGCATTCATTCTCTCATTTCAGGGAACCATGGTTACAGTCGTAACCTTATCGTTTTAACATCTATTCACCTTGTGTGTTATTGACTCACTATGCAAGCTTGCACACGTGTCATAGGACAGTTGTGAGTGGAAGTCAGATAAATGAACTAAAGTTAAAAGTTTAGAAAACATGAAAATGATACGTTTGAAACTAATCATGTTGAAGTTGCACATCTCCAATAACTGAAATTAGTCTAACATGGTGAATTATCTCAATTTACCTCGGTTACCTGCTGCCTCACGGAAGACTGGCTGTGCAAAAACATTTAATAATGATGGAGGAAAGTTTTTAAAACACTGAAGGATCAAACATTTCAACTCTAAAGTGAAACTCAATGATATATGTGCAACCCACTGTGTAAAATTATGTATAAAAATATATTTACGCTTACCCTTTTCCAGAGACGTGTCGACTGATAGTTGGCCTCAGCGATTCAAAAGCCGCACGAGCTCAGAACTCAGATTTTTAAAGGTGCTCGCGCAGGTGTGTCTGTCTAGCAGAGTATATGTTTTTGGGCGAATTCCAATCAAAAGTGATCATCCCTATGCCCTATACTCACTCCAAAGGACAGAGCTCTTGATGTGGGCACTTTGAAGGGAGCATGTGACTGTACCCTTCGCTAACAGTCTTGTGGTAGGGCTCTGAATTCGTATGAAGTAATATTCTTACTTTAGTAGGGAATGACCCTATGAGTAGTGTCCACTTTCCGCAGTGCCCTTCTATGGTGCAAAAATACAGTTTGGAAAATGCCCTATGTGTCCGGTTGCCAGCTGATTTGAGCTCCTCGTTTACCGCTGAGACTCAATTTGAACCTAAAACAAAGTTTTGTGTCTGTAATCTGTAAAGGTTGCTGAAAAATTAACAAGGCAGGTTTGATAAGAGAAGACAACACATGGATACGGATGGATGCGTTTTGCACATGCTTGGAGGTAAAGTAACCCATCTGTAAACTGAATTAAAAGCAATCATGTAAGATCACTGAATGTGGGACCAAAGATGAATGTTATATTAGGGACGAAAAGGGGACGTTCGCTGACGTCCCCTGAACGTCATTTTCAGAACGTTTTGTCTGGACGAAAATGGCACCTGTTGCAAATGTCCAAAATGTCCTGAGAACGTCCTGCAGCGAACATCACGAAAATGACCAAATGCCGACCTAAGCGCACATTGGCGAACGTCCAGGGGACATCCCCTGTTTGCTGGGCAGGCCGCTCTCTAAACAAACAGAGCAATTTCCATAGTGCCAGAGAGACACAGTGTTTACAGTTTTTGAGAAAATTAACCTATGAATGGCTTACTTACAGTTGTCTCTGCATATTACGCTGGAATAGAAGAAAGTATTTTAACCCTATAATGCCGTATGTATCAAATACGATACACAACGTTTGATGGCTCCTGTTTCACTCTCTGTTCCAGCTGTCAAGCACCATTTAATGGATATTTGTGAAAAAAGTGGTTTCAATGTTTATAACGATCTATTTAAAATGGTGTCGGACTTGCTTGAAAAGTGACTCTTATGTTGGGATCAGTAAAAGTGACTAATTATATTGCTACTGATATTTTAAAATGAGTATTTGCTGAATATAAGCAACATATGCTTGGTTAAAATTTTGTATATTATTTTATTGAAAAAAGCATGTTGAAATTACATGCATCAAAAATGATATAACAGACTTTTGAGGTTAATCTCTCCTAATCACCATTCCATTCCATTCATGCCCACTATAAAATAAAATGAAATCACAGAGCTTTGAAAATTCTTACATATACTTTTTGTTTTTTTTCTCCTAATTTGGAATGCCCAATTCCCAATGCGCTTTAAGTCCTCGTGGTGGCGTAGTGACTCACCTCAGTCTGGGTGGTGGAGGACAAATCTCAGTTGCCTCCGTGTCTGAGACCGTCAGTCCGTGCATCTTATCACGTGGCTTGTTGAGCGCGTTACCGTGGAGACATAGCGTGTGTGGAGGCTTCACGCTATTCTCCGCGGCATCCACGCACAACTCACCACGCGCCCCACCGAGAGTGAGAACCACATTATAGCGACCACGAGGAGGTTACCCCATGTGACTCTACCCTCCCTAGCAACCGGGCCAATTTGGTTGCTTAGGAGACCTGGCTGGAGTCACTCAGCACACCCTGGATTCAAACTTGCGACTCCAGGGGTGGTAGTCAGCGTCTTTACTCACTGAGCTACCCAGGCCATATACATATATATTAGACCAAATTGTTTTCTAAAAATCGATGTCCACATATTTGGACAGTTGGAGTAAATTGTGTAATTTTATATAATACCAAGCTATAAAAAGTCAGATTTTTTTCATCATATTGTTTCTTTGTTAATTGTGTTGTGTTTGAGGTGTTACAGACATTGAATAATTCTGATTAAAATTAATGTCCAGCATCATCCAATCACTGTCAACCATGTTAAAATAAAATGATACCTTGTAAACTCTGAATCTATGTACTGATTATCATTGTCACATGTCTGTCAAACATGTTGAGTGATCCAAACATCATCTGCAGCCTGAAACTGAACTTTTGATCAGATTTTAGGAGTGAATGCACTTAACTGCATAGAGAGCTATAGGATGCTCCCTTGCTCCCTATTTAGTGAATGACTTAACCTCCAGTGTGCTGTCTGTCTGCACTGGTCTCAGAACAGTTTAAAATGCATCTTATTTTCAATCTAACTCCATATAAAGCCTCTGAAAGACACATTTATCAGCTTTGGATGCATCCACTGATTCTCAATGTGAAAATGCACAGTGATTATAGGATGTTTTAAGGGAAAATAGCCTGTGGTTATTGTGTTTAACAGTGTCGTTTCGCAAAATAAAATAAAAAAATTGCTGACATTTTTTAAATAGCATATCAGATGAAACTAGAGACTCTGATACAAACAGCTTTTAATGTAAAAACGTAATGATGTAATTTTGTTGCAGTTTCTCCCAAAGACAAACTCAACTGAGATTGGCGCCATGTTGTTTTGTCACATGACTCCGTGCGTCGAAAGTTAAACCCTTTAATGACAGCCTAAAGTGTCCTGAACTGAGATCAGTTCGCTTAAATTAAATTAGATTATCCATAGCCTATAGCGAAGCAAAAACGTAATGTCCACGCATGTGGACGCGGGGTCTTGGAAAGCTAAAACTCATTCCTGGTCTTATTGGAGTGGTGGTGGCGTAGTGGACTAAAGCACTGAACTGGTAATCAGAAGGTTGCTGGTTCGATCCCCACAGCCACCACCACTATGTCCTTGAGCAAGGCACTTAACTCCAGGCTGCTCCAGGGGGATTGTCCCTGTAATAAGGTCACTTTGGATAAATGCATCAGCCAAATGCATAAATGTAAATGTTATTGTGGATGCTCTTCCAAAGGAAAATACATTTTTGTCTTGTTTCGTTAAATGTACAATTTTCATAACCATGCAGAAAATTCTACTCTACATTTTGTTTTGAGTTGAATTCACTCAGAAATGCATCACATTATGGAAGTAAAATGGGTTGCAGATGTTTCATGCTGGCTTTGATATTGCATTGGATGCCAATTTGCAATGAATAGGCCACAAACATGTTTTGTTTATTATATAAACAATTACATTCTGTATTAGTGAAAAAAAAAACAACAACAAAAAAACATCTGTGCAAATTAAGTACATTTCACAAACCCCTAAATCGTTCCTCCAGCTTAATGGATATATCATTTTCATAAAAGAAAGCGCAAAGTATCTTGTCTTTGTTTTTAAACCATTCCCAGTCTGTGAGGGTGAAGAAACTACATCCTTCTATTTATTTGATTCACTAATACACACAGTAAATGATCTGAAAACCATCCGAATGTAAATCAGTCGTTCTTGCATAAAGAGACTCTTAACATTCAGCTGTCTCGCAAGAACTCACAGACGCATATCAGTAAAACTGCTTTATGAATACTGTATTAAATGCTTGTTCACATTAATCTGCCTGTTTCTGTGGTCAGATTGCTACTTAAAACAGTCTGAAACTGAAATTCGATATTTTGCAGGAAAAATAAAAGTCGTTAAGAAGGCAATGTGGTGGAAAGTGCTTTGTTTTGTAATCCAGGAGGAAGCTGCTGTTTTATTATTAATATAAGAGTGTATGGCTGATGATAAAATTCAAACTAGTTAAAAAAGACTTTTTTTTTTTTTTTTTTGCATTAATTGAAATGTGACTTGCCGATATTGATGTTACATTCCTCTGGTAATAGCTGCATGCAAACAAACACAACAGCTACATGAAAATCACTTGCTTTGTTTTATCACCAGAGTTAATTCTGATGCTTGACTTTGAGGGAATTTCCATCCTTTGAAAGATTATAACCACTTTAACATTTTAAACTCTTAAATGCATAATGTTTGGTTTTCGAGAAAGTGTCTCTTAAAGGTGCACTCAGTAATTTTTTTCCTATTTTAAAAAGATGTACTCAAGAAATGAATTGTAATTTTGTAACATGTCAAAAATCATGTAATGAAGACTCCATTCACATCAGTAACCTTATAAAACCTGTTTTATTCTACACGAAGAGGGTCTCCTCATGGAGGCTGCCATGTTAGAATCACATGACCAGCTGAACACTACTCGCTTAATCGCCCTGTTATTGGACACTTTCACTCAAGGACTGATCATGGCTGACTGTGAATAGTGAATATCTACAATGGTAGGTGGCAGTGTAAGCACAAGACGACAAAAAATAACTGACTGCACCTTTAAGATTGCTAAACTGGGGATTGTTCCTTCTGAATACAGCAGTAACGTACACAATCAACACTGAACATGAATACATGCCCTTTCCTACATGTAATTCGGTATCACTGACCATGTATTCTTTATATATATATATATATATATATATATATATATATACATACATACACCTTAGCCAAATACATTTAAACTTGGGTCAAACGTTTTGGGTATCTTTCCACAAGCTTCTCACAATAAGTTGCTGGAATTTTGTCCCATTCCTCCAGACAGAACTGGTGTAACTGAGTCAGGTTTGTAGACCTCCTTGCTCGCACATACTTTTTCAGTTCTGCCCACAAATGTTCTATCAGATTGAGGTCAGGGCTTTGTGATGGCCACTCCAATACCTTGACTTTGTTGTCCTTAAGCCATTTTGCCACAACTTTGGAGGTATGCTTGGGGTCATTGTCCATTTGGAAGACCCATTTGCGACCGAGCTTTAACTTCCTGGCTGATGTCTTGAGATGTTGCTTCAATATATCCACATAATTTTCCTTCCTCATGATGCCATCTATTTTGTGAAGTGCACCAGTCCCTCCTGCAGCAAAGCACCCACACAACATGATGCTGCCACCCCCATGCTTCACGGTTGGGATGGTGTTCTTCAGCTTGCAAGCCTCACCCTTTTACCTCCAAACATATCGATGGTCATTATGGCCAAACAGTTCAATGTTTGTTTCATCAGACCAGAGGACATTTCTCCAAATCTTTGTCCCCATGTGCACTTGTAAACTGTAGTCTGGCTGTTTTATGGCAGTTTTGGAGCAGTGGCTTCTTCCTTGCTGAGCAGCCGTTCAGGTTAATGTTGATATAGGACTCGTTTTACTGTGGATATAGATACTTGTCTACCTGTTTCCTCCAGTATCTTCACAAGGTAAATTGCTGTTGTTCTGGGATTGATTTGCACTTTTCGCACCAAACTATGTTCATCTCTAAGAGACAGAATGCGTCTCCTTCCTGAGCGGTATGATGGCTGCATGGTCCCATGGTGTTTATACTTGCGTACTATTGTTTGCACAGATGAACGTGGTACCTTCAGGCATTTGAAAATTGCTTCTAAGGATGAACCAGACTTGTAGAGGTCCACAGTTTTTTTTCTGAGGTCTCGGCTGATTTCTTTTGATTTTCCCATGATGTCAAGCAAAGAGGCACTGAGTTTGAAGGTAGACCTTAAAATACATCCACAGGAACACCTCCAATTCAGTACACCTCCTATCAGAAGCTAATTGGCTAATTGTCTAAAGGCTTGACATCATTTTCTGGAATTTTCCAAGCTGCTTAAAGGCACAGTTAACTTAGTGTATGTAAACTTCTGACCCACTGGAATTGTGATATAGTCAATTAAAAGTGAAACAATCTGTCTGTAAACAATTGTTAAAAAATTACTCGTGTCATGCACAAAGTAGATGTCCTAAACGACTTGCCAAAACTATAGTTTGCTAATATTAAATCTGTGGAGTGGTTAAAAAATGAGTTTTAATGACTTCAACCTAAGTATATGTAAACTGACTTCAACTGTATATATATATATATATATATATACAGGAATATATCTATTCCATTGTATTCACAGATTTGTTGTGATTCATGTAAATAAACACACTCAAAAAATAATTTACAATTTCATAAAATTCCATCAAATTTAACAATCGAATGGAGTAATTTTGAATAAAGATAGATAATTAATTTAATTTGGTTAAACATGACTCAATTCAATTTTATGGAATTTTGTTCTAAAATTAAAAGTGCATTTATTAAAAAATTATATTTTAAAAATCGAAAGAATAACATAATTTACTTTAATACCAATGTTTGGAGCATTAAAGCATTTTTGCAGTGTGACATACGCATTAGAATTAAGCGCACAAGTGTGCTATTCCCATACAGAAAACGGACATATTTATAAAATAAAGTTCAAATTCCACTATGAAAATGAGCATTTTTGATTAAGTATTTTCTTTTTTATTTTCTATTTTTTATGAGTGAAAACCACATATGAACTTATTTCATGCGTGTTTTGCACATATAACAATATATATCCAATATCTGTATGGTTTTCAAAGAAATGTGTCGAGACAAGATAATTCTCTGTATTACATGTGCTTAAATGACAATATAATGTCACAATGCAAAAAAATCGGTACACAGTATTATTTGTGTTTATGTTGCATTGACAGGATGTAGACGTAGATACAGATTCACACAATAACGGGGAATTTTGAAAAGGTTCTCCTTTAGCACAGTTTGGGTAACAATGATGTTAGGAAACAAAAACAGATGAATGTGAAGCATCATTGTACACATATTAAACAGAAAATACTGAGTGCACCTTTAATAGTCCTACAAAGTCTTCATTTTCTTTATGCAAAAAAATCATTTGTACTCTTTTCATTTTGAGGTGTGATATGGACATGTTTACACGAGATTCAAGTCTATGCTGCTGTGCTTTAACTGGAATTCATCACATTTGTCTGGTTATTTCATTCTTTGAGGTTATGAATAACTCTGAAGACAGAACTTCATGTATGTGGAGTTCATGTGCTGTGACACTAAGAATCACGTGTGCTGTGAAATTAGCATACATGTTTACATGTTTGTTTGCATACATGAGCGTGTGGCATTATTCCTCACAAACCTGACACATTTCCGTGATAAAACTGATGTGAGTTGAGGGAAACCCGGAAACATTTGACTCTTATATGAATTTTCTTTCCATCAAAGGAAATCGATATATCTTCACAGCGAGGTATTGGTTGATATTGCCAAGAGTCGTTATTGATGAAAACGGCCACTGTCTTCAAATAATAGTTCACCTAAAATGAAAATTCTGTACTCAATTAATCATCCTCGTGTCATTCTGAACCTGTATGATTGACATTCTTATGTGGAAAATCTGACATTTTTCAGTGACATCAGACCCGGTGCAATGCGTCTTCAAACATCAATTTTGAATATTTGCAAATTAAATTTGAGATTTTAGACGTTTAGTCGGCGACAACCTAAAAGTTGGTGTGTTCTTCACACAAAGCTATCATATGACCTCAGAAGACTTTGAACATAATGCATGAGTAGAGATCTACTACCTGAACCGAGCCAGACGGGACCTGACAAACCAATGGCTTTCAGGCTAGTTTCAGTCGGTTTCTCAAATAAATGTAAATATTCTGACTATTGGGGGGCCTGGGTTGCTCAGCAAGTAAAGACGCTGACTATCACCCCTGGAGTCACGAGTTCGAATCCAGGGCGTGCTGAGTGACTCCAGCCAGGTCTCCTTAGCAACCAAATTGGCCCGGTTGCTAGGGAGGTTAGAGTCACATGGGGTAACCTCCTTGTGGTCGTGATTAGTGGTTCTCACTCTCAATGAGGCGCATTTTCTGGTTCCAACGCATAAATTGCCAGTCAGAATTAACTTTCACACATGTTTTCGCGAATATGGACGGTATAGGCTACTTTTTAAAGCCACCTGACAGTGCGTGCATGAATGGCTTTGGTTGTCAGGGAAATCACAGAACCAGCACGATGTAGCAAATCTCTTTGCTACACTTTAGCCGGACAGCTGAGGTAAATTAGCTGACACTCTTCAAAACATAAGGGCGGGACATACGCGGTTTTGATGGACACTCCTCAAGGCCAATGGAGATACTTGTTTCTGTGTCAGTGATCAAGTGATAGAGAAAGGGCATCTTAACTGCAAATTTTTGTACAAACACAAATGGGACATAAGATGGCCACATTTAAACAACCCACAGGAGTGAAGCATCAGCATTTCCTCGGTGTCACGTTCCAGACGATCCAGGTGATGTATCATTACGTGCGCAGTGCCAGCGCTAAAAGACAAACAAGACGTTCTCTGCAAGCGCTTTTCATGTGGAGTTCAATTGTTCTTCTATGTAAAAACAGCGGCGTGAACACAGCGACATAAAATCTTCTTTTGCGTTCCAGAGTAGAAAGTCAAACAGGTTTGGAACAACATGAGGGTGAGTAAATGATGACAGAATTTTTACTGTTAACTGACTATTCCACTTGAATCGGGAAGATTTGGTTGTATCAGTAACGTCTGGATTTCACAAGATTGCTCAGAGAACGTTTGGAAGAATTTGCAGTGAAATACTGTAATACAGTAACAAATATTACACTCAACAGACTGAAAAAAGTTTCATAAAGTCTTTGCAGTATTTTTTTTTTTTTTTTTTTTTTTGTGGGGTGTCCAAAAACAGTCTCTATAAACGCTTCATCAGGATTTCTTACTCTGATGCATGATTGACAGCTGTCACGTCATTCTGACTAAGTCCATCATGCCTCAGTCACGTGTATGTGCCCTCAAAAACTGCCGCTATTGGCTATTACTGACGTTTTGGAGGCCTCTCACTGGCTGAGCTCTCCAATCTCAGCCAATCGTCTTTGAGTGAGGCGTGTAGTCAGCTGAAGTATTTTGTAAGTGATGAATGCTGCCAAGGGTGTAGATTTGGCTTTAACATTGGGGGGGTTGCAGCGTAAAGCATTTATATGTTTCCATTGATCATGGTATAAATATTGGGGGGTTGTAATGGCATGTTTTGATAACTGAGGGGGTTACCTCCCCCCCATCCACCCCGGAATCTACGCCCCTGAATGCTGCAGTCCTGCAGTGAAGAGTAAAGGCTCTTACTAACGAAATGTGTTTGTGTTTAAAGCCCAGAGCTCAGGTGTGTGTGTCATAGTGATGTCTCATTGGTGTGCGGTCGTGACGTTTCCTCCTCCAGTAAAGCGATGCGTTGTTTGAGCATTCGCACCTGCGTCTCGTGTCGCTCCACCATCGCCATCATCTGAGACTCCAGCTTCTTCAGTTTGTTCTGATGCTTTTTCTTCGCTTTCTCGTACGCCGCCACCAGATTACTAGAAACACATGAGTGACACTTCACATTAATATGTTGCGTTGATTATTATATAGACTTTTCTTTCATGTCTTTCCCAGACATAGAAGTACGTGTGGGAACCCTGGGTTTGATATCTGAAAATTGGGGCAAAAGGGTTGAGAATATTTTATGCAAAATAACCTTTTTAACATGTTTTAAACTTTGGATATTAAAGGATTAGCTGTGTGTTCATGAGTCTGCACCAGAGCAGTATCTGTCGTGAGGCAGGGTGTTCAAGTGAAACTCGTTTTGTTTATCTAAAAACAGGTCCACCACAGTGTGCAACACAGCTGCACACAAACCAGAGAACAGAACTTACTAAACATGTCTGAAGAGTTAGTAGTCAGAGAATAGATGCATTTCTATGCCCAGCCTTATTTATTGAAACGGATCAAACTCTCAATCAAACAGAGAGAGACAGAGGAGGCGGGAATGTCCATCAACTCTCCTGAGCATTTATGGCAGACCTCCGACTGAAGAGAAAACATTCTTGGCCCAAATCAAGTAATTTTTAACCTGCTAGTGAGATGCTGGCTTCAATATACTGTTATGAGAAAGTTTTTGGACCGGTGCCTGTTCGTAGGGAGCAGGGTTACACGGCGCGATGCCGAAAATATAACCAAGTGATCGACAGAATGTACCATCGCTCGTCATGTCTGGTTAGGACAAAAACTCTGATTAACATAGAAAATATACCTGTTATCACGTGTCGTTTGCCTTCAGGTTAGGACACGGTGTGACAGTAGCTGCCGTCAGCCTCCTCCATCTCTCAGTATGATTGAAAACTCTGTTTCAAATAAATAAGGCTGGGCATAGAAATGCATCTATTCTCCAACTGCAAACTCATGTTTAGTAAGTTCTGTTCTCTGGTTTGTGTGCAGCTGTGTTGTATTCTCACTGTGGTGGACCTGTTTTTATGAACATTATGACACAAATGCTGTCGATTGAACTTAACTTGTATTGAAACCAGAATATTCCTTTAATATCCAAAGTTTAAACCATAGGGTTAGGGTTAAACAAAAAAAGGATAATTTGCATAAAATATTCTCAACCCTTTTGCCCCAGTTTTCAGATATCAAACCCAGGGTTCTCACAATAATGGAAAACCTAAAAAAATCAGAGAAATTTGGAATTACCATGTCTGGGAAAGACACAAAAATTAATAACTTTTTTCCACTTATGCATGAATTATTTTGCCCTCTTTCTCAATTTATGCTACAATTTAGAAGCAACTCAAATCACAAATGCCCAAATATAATATATATATATATATATACATACACACACACACGCACAAACACACACACATGCATATTGATCCTACAAATAAAATGAATAAAGTTTAGTGTACTGTTTGATTTCTTAAATCGTATGTCATCAGGTCTCTTTCACCAGTAGGGGTCAGACTTGATGCACACAATCCTTCCTACAGTTTATTAAGCCAAACACACAGACACTTTATTTATGTATTTATTTTTAAACGTTCTTTATGCCAATGTTAGTTAAACACTATAATACCTGAATGTTCCAAGATTACATTACTGTAACACCGTTTCTTTTACAAGTTGCAAACATTTGACGTTTTGAAAATGCTGTTGAACATAATGTTGATGGTGCAGGTTTCAGTGTGAACAATGTGGTGTGAGTCAGGTGTGTGTGTTGTACCTGTTTGCTCGTTTGAGGTCATTGACGAACTCTGCCGACTGCTGATGTCTGACCTCACTGCTCTTAGTGAGTCTTTCCAAAGCAGCAACCAGTTCCTGAACACGACCTTTCAACTTCTTCTCTCTATAACACACACACACGCGCACACAGACACACACACATATACACACACACC